>NC_074667.1:64905539-64944927 GCF_029448725.1 Salvelinus fontinalis
CTATAACATGAACTAGATGGGGTATATCAGCATGTCTAGAACTAGATGGGGTATATCAGCATGTCTAGAACTAGATGGGGTATATCAGCATGTCTATAACTAGATGGGGTATATCAGCATGTCTATAACTAGATGGGGTGTATCAGCATGTCTATAACATGAACTAGATGGGGTATATCAGCATGTCTAGAACTAGATGGGGTATATCAGCATGTCTATAACTAGATGGGGTGTATCAGCATGTCTACAACTAGATGGGGTGTATCAGCATGTCTATAACTAGATGGGGTGTATCAGCATGTCTATAACATGAACTAGATGGGGTATATCAGCATGTCTAGAACTAGATGGGGTATATCAGCATGTCTATAACTAGATGGGGTGTATCAGCATGTCTACAACTAGATGGGGTGTATCAGCATGTCTAGAACTAGATGGGGTATATCAGCATGTCTAGAACTAGATGGGGTGTATCAGCATGTCTACAACTAGATGGGGTGTATCAGCATGTCTAGAACTAGATGGGGTATATCAGCATGTCTAGATGGGGTATATCAGCATGTCTAGATGGGGTATATCAGCATGTCTATAACTAGATGGGGTATATCAGCATGTCTAGTACTAGATGGGGTATATCAGCATGTCTAGTACTAGATGGGGTATATCAGCATGTCTAGAACTAGATGGGGTGTATCAGCATGTCTAGAACTAGATGGGGTATATCAGCATGTCTAGTACTAGATGGGGTATATCAGCATGTCTAGAACTAGATGGGGTGTATCAGCATGTCTAGAACTAGATGGGGTATATCAGCATGTCTAGAACTAGATGGGGTATATCAGCATGTCTAGAACTAGATGGGGTATATCAGCATGTCTAGAACTAGATGGGGTATATCAGCATGTCTATAACATGAACTAGATGGGGTGTATCAGCATGTCTAGAACTAGATGGGGTATATCAGCATGTCTAGAACTAGATGGGGTATATCAGCATGTCTAGAACTAGATGGGGTATATCAGCATGTCTAGAACTAGATGGGGTATATCAGCATGTCTATAACATGAACTAGATGGGGTGTATCAGCATGTCTAGAACTAGATGGGGTATATCAGCATGTCTAGAACTAGATGGGGTATATCAGCATGTCTATAACTAGATGGGGTGTATCAGCATGTCTAGAACTAGATGGGGTGTATCAGCATGTCTAGAACTAGATGGGGTATATCAGCATGTCTATAACTAGATGGGGTATATCAGCATGTCTAGAACTAGATGGGGTATATCAGCATGTCTAGAACTAGATGGGGTATATCAGCATGTCTAGAACTAGATGGGGTATATCAGCATGTCTATAACTAGATGGGGTATATCAGCATGTCTATAACATGAACTAGATGGGGTGTATCAGCATGTCTAGAACTAGATGGGGTATATCAGCATGTCTATAACATGAACTAGATGGGGTGTATCAGCATGTCTAGAACTAGATGGGGTATATCAGCATGTCTAGAACTAGATGGGGTGTATCAGCATGTCTAGAACTAGATGGGGTATATCAGCATGTCTAGAACTAGATGGGGTATATCAGCATATCTAGAACTAGATGGGGTATATCAGCATGTCTAGAACTAGATGGGGTGTATCAGCATGTCTAGAACTAGATGGGGTATATCAGCATGTCTAGAACTAGATGGGGTATATCAGCATGTCTATAACTAGATGGGGTGTATCAGCATGTCTAGAACTAGATGGGGTATATCAGCATGTCTAGAACTAGATGGGGTATATCAGCATGTCTAGAACTAGATGGGGTATATCAGCATGTCTAGAACTAGATGGGGTGTATCAGCATGGCTATAACTAGATGGGGTATATCAGCATGTCTAGAACTAGATGGGGTGTATCAGCATGGCTATAACTAGATGGGGTATATCAGCATGTCTAGAACTAGATGGGGTATATCAGCATGTCTATAACATGAACTAGATGGGGTATATCAGCATGTCTAGAACTAGATGGGGTATATCAGCATGTCTAGAACTAGATGGGGTATATCAGCATGTCTAGAACTAGATGGGGTGTATCAGCATGTCTATAACTAGATGGGGTATATCAGCATGTCTAGAACTAGATGGGGTATATCAGCATGTCTAGAACTAGATGGGGTATATCAGCATGTCTAGAACTAGATGGGGTGTATCAGCATGTCTAGAACTAGAAAGGGTATATCAGCATGTCTAGAACTAGATGGGGTATATCAGCATGTCTATAGCATGAACTAGATGGGGTATATCAGCATGTCTATAGCATGAACTAGATGGGGTATATCAGCATGTCTAGAACTAGATGGGGTATATCAGCATGTCTATAACATGAACTAGATGGGGTATATCAGCATGGCTATAACTAGATGGGGTATATCAGCATGTCTATAACATGAACTAGATGGGGTATATCAGCATGGCTATAACTAGATGGGGTATATCAGCATGGCTATAACTAGATGGGGTATATCAGCATGTCTATAACATGAACTAGATGGGGTATATCAGCATGGCTATAACTAGATGGGGTATATCAGCATGTCTAGAACTAGAAAGGGTATATCAGCATGTCTAGAACTAGATGGGGTATATCAGCATGTCTACAACTAGATGGGGTATATCAGCATGTCTATAGCATGAACTAGATGGGGTATATCAGCATGGCTATAACTAGATGGGGTATATCAGCATGTCTATAACATGAACTAGATGGGGTATATCAGCATGTCTAGAACTAGATGGGGTATATCAGCATGTCTAGAACTAGATGGGGTGTATCAGCATGTCTAGAACTAGATGGGGTATATCAGCATGTCTATAACTAGATGGGGTATATCAGCATGTCTAGAACTAGATGGGGTATATCAGCATGTCTAGAACTAGATGGGGTATATCAGCATGTCTAGAACTAGATGGGGTATATCAGCATGTCTAGAACTAGATGGGGTATATCAGCATGTCTATAACTAGATGGGGTATATCAGCATGTCTAGAACTAGATGGGGTATATCAGCATGTCTAGAACTAGATGGGGTATATCAGCATGTCTACAACTAGATGGGGTATATCAGCATGTCTAGAACTAGATGGGGTATATCAGCATGTCTAGAACTAGATGGGGTATATCAGCATGTCTAGAACTAGATGGGGTATATCAGCATGTCTAGAACCAGATGGGGTATATCAGCATGTCTAGAACTAGATGGGGTATATCAGCATGTCTATAACTAGATGGGGTATATCAGCATGTCTAGAACTAGATGGGGTATATCAGCATGTCTATAACATGAACTAGATGGGGTATATCAGCATGTCTAGAACTAGATGGGGTATATCAGCATGTCTATAACATGAACTAGATGGGGTATATCAGCATGTCTATAACTAGATGGGGTATATCAGCATGTCTAGAACTAGATGGGGTATATCAGCATGTCTATAACTAGATGGGGTATATCAGCATGTCTAGAACTAGATGGGGTATATCAGCATGTCTAGAACCAGATGGGGTATATCAGCATGTCTATAACATGAACTAGATGGGGTGTATCAGCATGTCTATAACTAGATGGGGTGTATCAGCATGTCTAGAACTAGATGGGGTATATCAGCATGTCTAGAACTAGATGGGGTATATAAGCATGTCTAGAACTAGATGGGGTGTATCAGCATGTCTAGAACTAGATGGGGTATATCAGCATGTCTAGAACTAGATGGGGTATATCAGCATGTCTAGAACTAGATGGGGTATATCAGCATGTCTAGAACTAGATGGGGTATATCAGCATGTCTATAACATGAACTAGATGGGGTATATCAGCATGTCTATAACATGAACTAGATGGGGTATATCAGCATGTCTAGAACTAGATGGGGTATATCAGCATGTCTAGAACTAGATGGGGTGTATCAGCATGTCTATAACTAGATGGGGTATATCAGCATGTCTAGATGGGGTATATCAGCATGTCTAGAACTAGATGGGGTATATCAGCATGTCTATAACTAGATGGGGTATATCAGCATGTCTATAACATGAACTAGATGGGGTGTATCAGCATGTCTAGAACTAGATGGGGTATATCAGCATGTCTAGAACTAGATGGGGTATATCAGCATGTCTACAACTAGATGGGGTATATCAGCATGTCTAGAACTAGATGGGGTATATCAGCATGTCTAGAACTAGATGGGGTATATCAGCATGTCTAGAACTAGATGGGGTATATCAGCATGTCTATAACATGAACTAGATGGGGTATATCAGCATGTCTAGAACTAGATGGGGTATATCAGCATGTCTATAACTAGATGGGGTATATCAGCATGTCTATAACATGAACTAGATGGGGTGTATCAGCATGTCTAGAACTAGATGGGGTATATCAGCATGTCTAGAACTAGATGGGGTATATCAGCATGTCTACAACTAGATGGGGTATATCAGCATGTCTAGAACTAGATGGGGTATATCAGCATGTCTAGAACTAGATGGGGTATATCAGCATGTCTAGAACTAGATGGGGTATATCAGCATGTCTATAACATGAACTAGATGGGGTATATCAGCATGTCTAGAACTAGATGGGGTATATCAGCATGTCTAGAACTAGATGGGGTATATCAGCATGTCTAGAACTAGATGGGGTATATCAGCATGTCTATAACTAGATGGGGTATATCAGCATGTCTATAACTAGATGGGGTGTATCAGCATGTCTATAACTAGATGGGGTATATCAGCATGTCTAGAACTAGATGGGGTATATCAGCATGTCTAGAACTAGATGGGGTATATCAGCATGTCTAGAACTAGATGGGGTGTATCAGCATGTCTAGAACTAGATGGGGTATATCAGCATGTCTACAACTAGATGGGGTATATCAGCATGTCTATAACTAGATGGGGTATATCAGCATGTCTAGAACTAGATGGGGTGTATCAGCATGTCTATAACTAGATGGGGTATATCAGCATGTCTAGAACTAGATGGGGTGTATCAGCATGTCTATAACTAGATGGGGTATATCAGCATGTCTAGAACTAGATGGGGTATATCAGCATGTCTATAACATGAACTAGATGGGGTATATCAGCATGTCTAGAACTAGATGGGGTATATCAGCATGTCTAGAACTAGATGGGGTATATCACCATGTCTAGAACTAGATGGGGTATATCAGCATGTCTATAACTAGATGGGGTACATGGAAAGAGGCATAGGATATAGCACCATCACATGACTCTGAAACCATGTGACCATGTGAAATAGGAACCACAGTCCTGATGTGGTCTCCCCTCCAGTAACCCTGGTGCAGCACATTACCATGTTATCACCATACATTAACCCACATAAGAGCAGATTACACATGTTGTTAAAGAAAATTATTATTCAATATTTATTTGTCGTATAAACATGTTTACAATACATATGGTCAACATCCTTTAACATCAGGAAGTATCAACGTCCTTGTTGACAGTCTTCTACACATCGTTTATAGATGGCATCGTGTTCTAAATGTATCCACACGTTAAACAGGTATTGAACAGGTATTGAACAGGTATTGAATGGGTATTGAACAGGTATTGAACAGGTATTGAACGGGTATTGAACAGGTATTGAACAGGTATTGAACAGGTATTGAACAGGTATTGAACAGGTATTGAACAGGTATTGAACGGGTATTGAACGGGTATTGAACAGGTATTGAACAGGTATTGAACAGGTATTGAACAGGTATTGAACAGGTATTGAACAGGTATTGAACAGGTATTGAACGGGTATTGAATGGGTATTGAACGGGTATGAAGATGCCTTGTCAAAACAATCCCTGAAAATTCCCTCAGTGAGGTAAAGATGATGATCGGTCACTTTCTCCCACTGTGTCCCAAACGGCACCCTATTCCCTATATTAGTGCCCTACATTAGACCAGAGCCTGTCATAAGTAGGGCACTACATAGGGAATAGGTTGCTATTTTGGACGCATCCTCAGTTACATTGTTCCTGTGTTCCGTCAAATATACAAACGGAGAAAAACGCAAAGTTTATCTTTCATCGTTACAAAAAGACACAAACACATGAAGCAGCTTGAAATCAAAGATTTTCTCTTCATAAATTACAAATATAAAAAAAGCTCTGTATTTAAATACATTTCAAACCTAAGTGTGTAACGTAATTGTGCGTCCCAAATCTTCCCCTATTCCCTATATATTACACTCCTTCTGACTGGAGCCTCATATTTCCTTATCGTTGTGACTGCGTTCAAACTCCTTACTATTAAAGTCCTTTCAAGGATGTAAAATACCCCACCATCATCTAAAAAAAAGAGAACGGAGAAACAACTTTGCATATCAGCTTAATATATTGAGAAAAGCCAACATGACTAGACCGATAGCACAGAGCACACTATACAAAACCAAAAAACCTTGAAGACATTTCAATGTAAGGGAGTAGTGATCTGTGACTGATTCAGAACCGAAACACACTAAAAATATAGGCGCAGGTTGTCCCCCACTTCTAAAGTGTTTTGGTAAGTCTGGTCCCAGATCAGTTTGTGCCATTATTACCACTCCTCGCCACAGCCAAACATATGACAACACACTACAAGGGGTGGGAATGTTAGCACAATCAGACTGGTGCCCAGGCTAGGTGATATACTAAGTATTAGCCTGGGTGCCAGTGTGTTTGTGCTCTCTTGCCAACTCGTTATACAATTGCCATCCCACACAAATGGCTTGACAATGAGAGTTAGCAATTGGAGAGTAGGTGTAACAGGTTTCACGGGGCTTGTTTAACAGTATAGCTTCCTTCCTCACACTGCTGGGAGTTCGGATAGGAAGCTCACTCTGTTACATCTGCAAGAGAACACAGAGATGTGGGATCCAGGCTAGCAAAACTGCCCAAAATCAGTATTTAGGGGAAACTTAACCCAACAAATAAGCAGAGCACTCAGAGCTATAGCTGTATTCTGTATTAATGACTAGAATTCTATAGCTGTATTCTGTATTAATGACTAGAATTCTATAGCTGTATTCTGTATTGATGTCTAGAATTCTATAGCTGTATTCTATATTGATGTCTAGAATTCTATAGCTGTATTCTGTATTGATGTCTAGAATTCTATAGCTGTATTCTGTATTGATGTCCAGAATTGTTCTCTGAAAAAATAGAGCCATAAAGGAGAGGTCTTGAACAGATGAGCAATAGGACATGATAGATGTTGAAAACACTGCAAAAGTTATTTGTTGATATATTGCAAAGTAAGAAAAACCACCTCGTCTGAAGACCAGTTAAAGAAACAATTCATTCGTCCCTGAATGGCACCCTGTTCCACGATATAACCCACTATTTTGGACCACAGTAGAGCACTAAAGTAGCGGTAGTGCACTTTATAGGGAACAGGGTGCTATTTCAGCCAATTCGTTTTCTTGTCATTACCATGTCTGTTTTGATTTATATATTATTATTAAAGGGATACTTGGGGATTTTGGCAATGAGGCCCTTCATCTACTTCCCCAGAGTCAGATGAACTCATGGATAGCATTTTAATGTCTCTGTGTCCAGTGTTAAGGAAGTTAAGAGGTAGTTTCGTGAGCCAATGCTAACAAGTGTTAGCGCAATGTCTGGAAGTCTATGGGTATCTGCTAGCATGCTACCTGTTCTTCTTCCTTCGGACCAGTCACAAGTCTCTATGTTGAGCCTGATGTGGACCGTACACAATAATGCCGTCATATTTGCAAAATGGCTGTTCTGTGTACTTGCATAGCAAAAATACGCAAATGTGCGCAGCTCCGGAGTTTGTAACTCGACGCAACTATGTAGGATGGCGATTTTGAGTAAATAATTGTGTTCTTGCGTTGTGTTTTTGTGTACGGTATGAATTAGACTTTAGAAACCCTCCTGGTCATATACTGTATACTGCTGTATGTGATGAGCTAGAGCTTATAACCTCTTCCAACAGCTAGAGCTTATAACCTCTTCCAACAGTTAGAGCTTATAACCTCTTCCAACAGCTAGAGCTTATAACCTCTTCCAACAACTAGAGCGTATAACCTCTTCCAACAGCTAGAGCTTATAACCTCTTCCAACAACTAGAGCTTATAACCTCTTCCAACAACTAGAGCTTATAACCTCTTCCAACAGTTAGAGCTTATAACCTCTTCCAACAGCTAGAGCTTATAACCTCTTCCAACAGCTAGAGCTTATAACCTCTTCCAACAACTAGAGCTTATAACCTCTTCCAACAGCTAGAGCTTATAACCTCTTCCAACAACTAGAGCTTATAACCTCTTCCAACAACTAGAGCTTATAACCTCTTCCAACAACTAGAGCTTATAACCTCTTCCAACAACTAGAGCTTATAACCTCTTCCAACAGCTAGAGCTTATAACCACTTATAATAGATATAGTTATAGCTTATAACAGCTACAGCTTATAACCTCTTATAATAGCTAATGCTAACAACCTTCCTCTCCTCTATATGACCCCACACTCGAGTCGTACAACTGGTGTACAACACATTTGGTACAACGGTTGTGATACAACAGAAGATTGAAGTATTAGAAAACATATATAAATTGTATCACAACCGTTGTGTCAAATGCGTTGTACATCAGTTGTGTGACCTAAAGGTCTGGGTTCAATCTGTATGGCTGAAGTCCGGCGTGGTTGAAAAGTAAAAGGCAACGTTCCCGTGTTAGCAGAGACTCTATTCACGGTCAATGCTGCGTACGTCGGCTCAATGGGGAATGACCTTTCATTTAGGTCACACAACTTTCAGCCGTACAGATTACAGACCTAAGAGAGTCCTCGGTGTGAACGGGGTCTATACCTGACAGACAGACAGGCAGGCAGACAGACAGACAGACAGACAGGCAGGCAGACGGACAGACAGACAGACAGACAGACAGACAGACAGACAGACAGACAGACAGACAGACAGGAAGGCAGGCAGGCAGACAGACAGACAGACAGACAGGCAGACAGGCAGACAGGCAGACAGGCAGACAGACAGACAGACAGACAGGCAGACAGGCAGACAGGCAGACAGACAGGCAGACAGGCAGACAGGCAGGCAGGCAGACAGGCAGACAGGCAGACAGGCAGACAGGCAGACAGACAGACAGACAGGCAGGCAGACAGACAGACAGGCAGACAGGCAGACAGACAGGCAGGCAGACAGGCAGACAGGCAGACAGACAGACAGGCAGACAGGCAGGCAGACAGGCAGACAGGCAGACAGACAGACAGACAGACAGACAGGCAGACAGGCAGACAGACAGGCAGGCAGACAGGCAGACAGGCAGACAGACAGGCAGGCAGACAGACAGGCAGACAGGCAGACAGGCAGGCAGGCAGACAGGCAGACAGGCAGACAGGCAGACAGACAGACAGGCAGACAGACAGACAGACAGACAGACAGCAGTAATAGTAGTAAAAAAAAAAAACTGATGTCATCGTCCGTCTTCCAACTGGTAAATAAACCAACAACCTCCAGACTAGGGGTGCAAAATTACAGCCATTTTCTACAATTCCAGGTTTTCCAGGAAACCTAGAAGAAAGATTCCTGGATGTTCCGCTTGTTCTCTCAACATGGAAATCTCCAAAACGGGATTTTTGGAAAACCTAGAAATGTAGAAACATTTTCAAACCTATTCACAACCAACCCTTTCCCTGTGTAGTCACCCACCACCCCACCGGTAGAGAGCACACAGTAGCATGCTCATGTAGAGAACTGAGCTCATCTTTTGTTCCTAATATAATAAAATAATTTAGAGGAATATAATATGTATAATATAACCATGGCTTGCAGGGGGATTGTTCCCACGATTAAAACTCTTTCAGAGGATGTTGGGATCTTAAACCAAAATAATGATCTATGTCCCAAATGGAACCCTATTCCCTATATAATGCACTACTTTAGACCAGAGCCCTATGGAACCCTATTCCCTATGTAGTGCACTACTTTAGACCAGAGCCCTATGGAACCCTATTCCCTCCGTAGTGCACAACTTTAGACCAGAGCCCTATGGAACCCTACTCCCTCCGTAGTGCACTACTTTAGACCAGAGCCCTATGGAACCCTATTGCCTCCGTAGTACACTACTTTAGACCAGAGCCCTATGGAACCCTACTCCCTCCGTAGTGCACTACGTAGGGCTCTCCAACTCAACTCTGGCAGACAGTTCCACTGCATTTCTTCATTGTTTCCCCTCTAATCAGGGAATTATTTAGTCCTGGGACACCAGGTGTGCAATTCGTTATCAGATAAAAAACGAACAGGCTGCGGACCTCGTAGGGTCAGAGTTGAATGTCCCTGATGTAGGAAGTAGGGGGGACATTTGGAGTGCATTCTATCTTTCATATACAATTAAGGATCAATAAACTTTAAATTAAGTGCTTCACCCAGCTCAATCTCTGAATGTCCCTCTCTTCTTCTCTCAATCTCTGAATGTCCCTCTCTGAATCTCTCAATCTCTGAATGTCCCTCTCTTCTTCTCTCAATCTCTGAATGTCCCTCTCTTCTTCTCTCAATCTCTGAATGTCCCTCTCTTCTTCTCTCAATCTCTGAATGTCCCTCTCTTCTTCTCAATCTCTGAATGTCCCTCTCTTCTTCTCAATCTCTGAATGTCCCTCAATCTCTGAATGTCCCTCTCTTCTTCTCTCAATCTCTGAATGGCCCTCTCTTCTTCTCTGAATGTCCCTCAATCTCTGAATGTTCCTCTCTGAATCTCTCAATCTCTGAATGTCCCTCAATCTCTGAATGTTCCTCTCTGAATCTCTCTCTCTCTATGTCTCTCTCTCGCTCTCTCAATGTCTCTCTCTCTCAATGTCTCTCTCTCTCAATGTCTCTCTCGCTCTCTCAAGTGCCAAGAAACGATAGGCTTCACCACTGTGCAAACTGCATTAGGTCATCTTTACAAATATAGAAAAGAAATTACAAAAACAACCAGAATATTATCAAAAAGTTATTTTCTGTTGATCTGTTTTCTCTTTAGTTATACTATCTCCTTCGGCTGTTAGTGTGTTTTTGTACAGGTAAGAGTATAGCAGTAGACATACATGCATTTGTGTGTAAATATATTCAAATATACAAATGCATACATACATACATACATTCATACTGATAATACGTACTTGTAATTACATTGCTATTAGCATCACTTGAACAGACTTGTGTTTCGTTTTAATAATAACTTAAGTTTGTTAAAAAATTTGACCAACATTCAATAGAGGGAGACCAGCTCCATACGGGTGAATCCAGGACCCTCCAACACATTGGCATCATCATCATCATCATCATCATCATCATCATCATCATCATCATCATCATCATCATCATCATCATCATCACCATCATCATCATCATCATCATCATCACCATCAAAACGTTGTTGACGAGGAGCTTGTCCAAGAGGACAACAATCAATCAATCAATCAATCAACTGCAGGCAGATCCATCTATCTGTGTCACCCATCTTTGTATGATTCTCTGTACGGTTCTGTTCTGTATGAATCAGTCTACATCTAGGACTTCCTTCCTTAGACATAAAATAACAGGCTGGTCAAAAAGATGACAAGATAAGGCGCTTCCCAGACCGCTGTGGAGATGAACCAGCAGAGCAGACTTCCTCCTCTTCCTCTCTGAGAGACCAATGATTAAACAAGCCAGACAGACTTCCTCCTCTTCCTCTCTGAGAATGATTCAACAAGCCAGACAGACTTCCTCCTCTTCCTCTCTGAGAGACCAATGATTAAACAAGCCAAACAGACTTCCTCCTCTTCCTCTCTGAGAGACCAATGATTCAACAAGCCAGACAGACTTCCTCCTCTTCCTCTCTGAGAGACCAATGATTCAACAAGCCAGACAGACTTCCTCCTCTTCCTCTCTGAGAGACCAATGATTAAACAAGCCAGACAGACTTCCTCCTCTTCCTCTCTGAGAATGATTCAACAAGCCAGACAGACTTCTATTTGGCGTCTGTTCTGCCCCTGTCCTCTTCCCATGTCCATCCACCATCCCAGACTATCCGCTGTCAAAGCCAGCCAGCCTCTGACGATCAGAAGATAAACATTCACATCCAAGTTGGCCGCTCAAGTCTCGCCCCTCCCCCGGCTTTCATGTAGATTCCAGCGTGTCGAGCTGGAACACATTACGATTGGTTGGCGTGGTGAAGAACAGCTGGTCATTGGTGGAGGTGTGGTTGTCACATGGGCTACTGAGCCCCAACGTTCTCTCAAAATCCAGAAGCTGACCCATGAAGTTGAAGTTGGGCGAGATGTTGGACTTCTTGCGTTTGACGAAGTCGTAGGCGTCGTTGAGCGACAGGTTGAGCTTCTGCATCAGGTAGGCCACGGTGACCGTTACCGAGCGACTGATCCCCGCCAGGCAGTGCACCAGAACACCACACTTTGTGGAGCGAGCTTCATCTGGAAGAGAGAAGGTAAAGATCAGTTTGAGGTGTTTTTTTTTAATGCAACACAAATTAGTTTTACTTACTTTATTGAACTTGTGTGAAGCCTTTGAGTGTTCAGAAATATTTAAAGGGAACACCAACTCCACCTCTCTGGAGTTTATAATGAGGCAACAGCCCCACCAACTCCACCTCTCTGGAGTTTATAATGAGGGAACAGCTCCACCAACTCCACCTCTCTGGAGTTTATAATGAGAGAACAGCTACACCAACTCCACCTCTCTGGAGTTTATAATGAGGGAACAGCTCCACCAACTCCACCTCTCTGGAGTTTATAATGAGGGAACAGCTACACCAACTCCACCTCTCTGGAGTTTATAATGAGGGAACAGCTCCACCAACTCCACCTCTCTGGAGTTTATAATGAGGGAACAGCTCCACCAACTCCACCTCTCTGGAGTTTATAATGAGAGAACAGCTACACCAACTCCACCTCTCTGGAGTTTATAATGAGGGAACAGCTCCACCAACTCCACCTCTCTGGAGTTTATAATGAGGGAACAGCTCCACCAACTCCACCTCTCTGGAGTTTATAATGAGGGAACAGCTACACCAACTCCATCTCTCTGGAGTTTATAATGAGAGAACAGCTCCACCAACTCCACCTCTCTGGAGTTTATAATGAGAGAACAGCTCCACCAACTCCACCTCTCTGGAGTTTATAATGAGGGAACAGCTACACCAACTCCACCTCTCTGGAGTTTATAATGAGGGAACAGCTCCACCAAATCCACCTCTCTGGAGTTTATAATGAGGGAACAGCTCCACCAAATCCACCTCTCTGGAGTTTATAATGAGGGAACAGCTCCACCAAATCCACCTCTCTGGAGTTTATAATGAGAGAACAGCTACACCAACTCCACCTCTCTGGAGTTTATAATGAGGGAACAGCTCCACCAACTCCACCTCTCTGGAGTTTATAATGAGGGAACAGCTCCACCTCTCTGGAGTTTATAATGAGGGAACAGCTACACCTCTCTGGAGTTTATAATGAGGGAACAGCTACACCTCTCTGGAGTTTATAATGAGGGAACAGCTACACCTCTCTGGAGTTTATAATGAGGGAACAGCTACACCTCTCTGGAGTTTATAATGAGGGAACAGCTACACCTCTCTGGAGTTTATAATGAGGGAACAGCTCCACCAACTCCACCTCTCTGGAGTTTATAATGAGGGAACAGCTACACCTCTCTGGAGTTTATAATGAGGGAACAGCTTCACCAACTCCACCTCTCTGGAGTTTATAATGAGAGAACAGCTACACCAACTCCACCTCTCTGGAGTTTATAATGAGGGAACAGCTCCACCAACTCCACCTCTCTGGAGTTTATAATGAGGGAACAGCTCCACCAACTCCACCTCTCTGGAGTTTATAATGAGGGAACAGCTCCACCAACTCCACCTCTCTGGAGTTTATAATGAGGGAACAGCTCCACCTCTCTGGAGTTTATAATGAGGCAACAGCTCCACCAACTCCACCTCTCTGGAGTTTATAATGAGGGAACAGCTACACCAACTCCACCTCTCTGGAGTTTATAATGAGGGAACAACTACACCTCTCTGGAGTTTATAATGAGGGAACAGCTCCACCTCTCTGGTCTCTGGAGTTTATAATGAGGGAACAGCTCCACCAACTCCACCTCTCTGGAGTTTATAATGAGGGAACAGCTCCACCTCTCTGGTCTCTGGAGTTTATAATGAGGGAACAGCTCCACCAACTCCACCTCTCTGGAGTTTATAATGAGAGAACAGCTACACCAACTCCACCTCTCTGGAGTTTATAATGAGGGAACAGCTCCACCAACTCCACCTCTCTGGAGTTTATAATGAGGCAACAGCTCCACCAACTCCACCTCTCTGGAGTTTATAATGAGAGAACAGCTACACCAACTCCACCTCTCTGGGGTTTATAATGAGGGAACAGCTACACCAACTCCACCTCTCTGGAGTTTATAATGAGGGAACAGCTCCACCAACTCCACCTCTCTGGAGTTTATAATGAGAGAACAGCTACACCAACGTTTTAGGTAATAGTCCTGCTGAAAGGTGAATTCATCTCCCAGTGTCAGGTTGAAAGCAGACTGAACCAGGTTTTCCTCTAGGATTTTGCCTGTGCCTTGCTCCATTCCGTTTCTTTTTTATCCTGAAAAACTCTCCAGTCCTTAACGATTACAAGCATACCCATAACATGATGCAGCCACCACTTGGCTTAAAATATGGAGAGTGTTACTCAGTAATTTGTTGTATTGGATTTGCCTCAAACATAACACTTTGTCCTCAGGACAAAAAGTTAATTGCTTTGCACATTTTTTGTCTTGTTTCAAACAGGATGCATGTTTTGGAATATTTGTATTCTGTTCAGGTTTCCTTCTTTTCACTCTGTCATTTAGGTTAGTATTGTGGAGTAACTACCATGTTATGGATCCTACCTCAGTTTTCTCCTATCACAGCCATTAAACTCTGTAACTGTTTTAAAGTCACCATTGGCCTCATGGTAAAATCCCTGAGTGGTTTCCTTCCTCTCCGGTAACTGAGTTAGGAAGGACGCCTGTATCTTTGTAGTGACTGGGTGTATTGATACACCATCCAAAGTGTAATTAATAACTTCACTATGCTCAAAGGGATATTCAATGTCTGTTCTGTTTACCTATCCACCAATACAGTGCCTTGCAAAATTATTCATCCCCCTTGGCATTTTTACTATTTGGTTGCATTACAACCTGTAATTTATATGTATTTTTATTTGGATTTCATGTAATGGACATACACGCAATAGTCAAAATTGGTGAAGTGAAAAAAATAACTTGTTTCAAAGATTTAAAAAAAATGGAAAAGTGGTACGTGCATATGTATTCACCCCCTTTGCTATGAAGCCCCTAAATAAGATCTGGTGCAACCAATTACCTTCAGAAGTCACATAATTAGTTAAATAAAGTCCACCTGTGTGCAATCTAAGTGTCACATGATCTCAGTATATATATACACCTGTTCAGAAAGGCCCCAGGGTCTGCAACACCACTAAGCAAGGGGCACCACCAAGCAAGGGGCACCACCAAGCAAGGGGCACCACCAAGCAAGGGGCACCACCAAGCAAGCAGCACCATGAAGACCAAGGAGCTCTCCAAACAGGTCAGGGACAACGTTGTGGAGAAGTAGAGATCAGGGTTGGGTTATATCTGAAAAATATCTGAAACTTTGAACATCCCACAGAGCACCGTTAAATCCATTGTTAAAAAAGGAAAGAATATGGCACCACAACAAACCTGCCAAGAGAGGGCCGCTCACCAAAACTCACAGACCAGGCAAGGAGGGCATTAATCAGAGAGGTAACAAAGAGACCAAAGATAACCCTGAAGGAGCTGCAAAGCTCCACAGCGGAGATTGGAGTATCTGTCCATAGGACCACTTTAAGCCGTACGCTACACAGAACTGGGCTTTACGGAAGAGTGGCCAGAAAAAAGCCATTGCCTAAAGAAAAAAAATAGGCAAACACATTTGGTGTCTGCCAAAATGCATGTGGGAGACCCCCCAAACAGATGGAAGAAGGTACTCTGGTCAGATGAGACTAAAATGTAGCTTTTTGGCCATCAAGAAAAATGCTATGTCTGGCGCAAACCCAACATCTCTCATCGTGAGAGACTGGGAAACTGGTCAGAAATGAAGGAATGATGGATGGTGCTAAAGACAGGGAAATTCTTGAAGGAAACCTGTTTCCATTTTCCAGAGATTTGAGACTGGGACGGAGGTTCACCTTCCAGCAGGACAATGACCATAAACATACTGCTAAAGCAACACTTGAGTGGTTTAAGGGGAAACATTTAAATGTATCGGAATGGCCTAGTCAAATCCCAGACCTCAATCCAATTGAGAATCTGTGGTATAACTTAAAGATAGCTGGAGCAGATTTGCCTTGAAAAATGGGCAAAATTCCCAGTGGCTAGATGTGCCAAGCCTATAGAGACATACCCCAAGAGACTTGCAGCTGTAATTGCTGCGAAAGGTGGCTCGACAAAGTATTGACTTTGGGGGGTGAATAGTTATGAACGTTCAAGTTCAGTTTTTTTGTCTTATTTCTTGTTTGTTTCACAAGAACAAATATTTTGCATCTTCAAAGTGGTAGGCATGTTGCATAAATCAACTGATACAAACCCCCCCAAAATCTATTTTAATTCCAGGTTGTAAGGCAACAAAATAGGAAAAATGCCAAGGGGGGTGAATACTTTCGCCAGCCACTGTAGGTGCCCTTCTTGGCAAGGAATTGGAAAACCTCCTTGGCCTTTGTGGTTGAATAGGTGTTTGAAATTCACTTCTCAACTGAAGGACCTTACAGATCATTGTATGTGTGGGGTAGAGAGATGAGGTAGTCATTCAAAACTCATGTTAAACACTGGAGGTTTGACTAGCAACAAAGGGGTCGAATACTTATTGACTCAAGACATTTCAGCGTTTCATGTTTTATTTATTTGTAAAGATTTCGAAAAACAATTATTCCACTTTGTCATTACGAGGTGTGTAGGCCAGTGACACAAAATCTCTTGTTGATCTATTTTAAATTCAGGCTGTAACACAACAACATGTGGGAAAAGTCAAAGGGAGTGAATATTTTCTGAAAGAAATAAATGATCCACGTTCAGAACTAAATGACCCACGTTCAGAACTAAATGACCCACGTTCAGAACTAAATGACCCACGTTCAGAACTAAATGATCCACGTTCAGAACTAAATGACCCACGTTCAGAACTAAATGACCTATATCCAGAACTACAGTTGAAGTCGGAAGTATACATGCACTCAGGTTGGAGTCATTAAAACTCGTTTCCAACCACTCCACAAATTTCTTGTTAACAAACTATCGTTTGGAAGGTCGATCAGCATACTTTGTGCATGACACAAGTCATTTTTCCAACAATTGTTTACAGACAGATTATTTCACTTATAATTCACTGTATCACAATTCCAGTGGGTCAGAAGTTTACATACACTAAGTTGACTGTGCCTTTAAACAGCTTGGAAAATTCCAGAATATGATGTCATGGCTTTAGAAGCTTCTGATAGGCTAATTGACATAATTTGAGTCAATTGGAGGTGTACCTGTGGATGTATTTCAAGGCCTACCTTCAAACTCAGTGCCAATTTGCTTGACATCATGGGAAAATCAAAAGAAATCAGCCAAGACCTCAGAAAAAACTTGTAGACCTCCACAAGTCTGGTTCATCCTTGGGAGCAATTTTCAAACGCCTGAAGTTACCACGTTCATCTGTACAAACAATAGTACGCAAGTATAAACACCATGGGACCACGCAGCCGTCATACCGCTCAGGAAGGAGACGCGTTCTGCCTCCTAAAGATGAACGTACTTTGGTGCAAAAAGTGCAAATCAATCCCAGAACAACAGCAAAGGACCTTGTGAAGATGCTGGAGGAAACAGGTACAAAAGTATCTATATCCCCAGTAAAACAAGTCCTATATCGACATAACCTGAAAGGCCGCTCAGCAAGGAAGAAGCCACTACTCCAAAACCACCATTAAAAAAAGACAGACTACGGTTTGCAACTGCACATGGGGACAAAGATCGTACTTTCTGGAGAAATGTCCTCTGGTCTGATGAGACAAAAATAGAACTGTTTGGCCATAATGACCATCGTTATATTTGGAGGAAAAAGGGGGAGTCTTGCAAGCTGAAGAACACCATCCCAACCGTGAAGCACGGGGGTGGCAGCATCATGTTGTGTGGGTGCTTTGCTGCAGGAGGGACTGGTGCACTTCATAAAATAGATGGCTTAATGATGGAGGAAAATTATGTGGATATATTGAAGCAACATCTCAAGACACCAGGCCCATATTAAAAATGTATATACAAATTTTGACCAGGGCCCATTTTAAAAAGTAGTGCACTATACAGGGTACAAGGTGTCATTTGGGACATAGTCATTGATAGAGATGATCTATTATTCACAACCTAGATGATGTTCCTAGGTTTTATCTGGTGTAACACTCTGCACTATCAAGCCATTAGTGCTTCAAAGGATACCGCAAAGTAAGTCAGTCCCACTCTCTCCCAACCCCTACTCCTCCCTCCCTCCCTCCCTCTCCCTCTCTCTCTTTGCATCCCTCCCTCCCATTAACTAACTAACAGGCCCAAACTAACTAACAGGCATTAACTAACTAACAGGCATTAACTAACTAACAGGCATTAACTAACTAACTAACAGGCCCAAACTAACTAACAGACCCAAACTAACTAACAAGCATTAACTAACTAACAAGCATTAACTAACTAACAGGCATTAACTAACTAACAGGCATTAACTAACTAACTAACAGGCCCAAACTAACTAACAGGCCCAAACTAACTAACAGGCCCAAACTAACTAACAGGCATTAACTAACTAACTAACTAACTAACTAACAGACCCAAACTAACTAACAGGCATTAACTAACAGGCCCAAACTAACTAACAGGCATTAAATAACTAACAGGCATTGACTAACTAACAGGCCCAGACTAACTAACAGGCCCAGACTAACTAACAGGCCCAAACTAACTAACTAACAGGCCCAAACTAACAGACCCAAACTAACTAACAGGCATTAACTAACTAACAGGCATTAACTAACTAACAGGCATTAACTAACTAACAGGCCCAAACTAACTAACAGACCCAAACTAACTAACTAACTAACTAACTAACTAACAGACCCAAACTAACTAACTAACAGGCCCAAACTAACTAACTAAACAGGTCCAAAGTAACTAAACAGGTCCAAAGTAACTAACAGGTCCAAAGTAACTAACAGGTCCTAACTAACTAACAGACCCAAACTAACTAACTAACAGGCCCAAACTAACTAACTAAACAGGTCCAAAGTAACTAACAGGTCCAAAGTAACTAACAGGTCCAAAGTAACTAACAGGCCCTAACAGGCCCTAACTAACTAACAGGCCCTAACTAACTAACTAACTAACAGGCCCTAACTAACTAACTAACAGGCCCTAACAGGCCCTAACTAACTAACAGGCCCTAACTAACTAACTAACTAACAGGCCCTAACTAACTAACTAACAGGCCCTAACAGGCCCTAACTAACTAACAGGCCCTAACTAACTAACTAACTAACTAACAGGCCCTAACAGGCCCTAACTAACTAACAGGCCCTAACTAACTAACTAACTAACAGGCCCTAACAGGCCCTAACTAACTAACAGGCCCTAACTAACTAACTAACTAACTAACAGGCCCTACAGTAGATTTACATATTTCCCTAAAAGTGGAGCAGCAATCCTTGCTACCACACATTCCAGCGATTGACCAAGACCCCCAAACTCTGACTTGACCCTCACACATTCCAGCGATTGACCAAGACCCCCAAACTCTGACTTGACCCTCACACATTCCAGCGATTGACCAAGACCCCCAAACTCTGATTCGACCCTCACACATTCCAGCGATTGACCAAGACCCCCAAACTCTGATTCGACCCTCACACATTCCAGCGATTGACCAAGACCCCCAAACTCTGACTCAACCCTCACACATTCCAGCGATTGACCAAGACCCCCCAACTCTGACTCGACCCTCACACATTCCAGCGATTGACCAAGACCCTCAAACTCTGACTCAACCCTTACACATGTCATAGTGTGTTTCTTAACTGTGGCACTTTCAAAACAAACACGGCCCGGGATACATTCCAGAGCCAAACCAAAACTCCACATTCCCATGAAGCTGATGAGGGGAAAACCCTGGGTATCTGTCTAGTAGTAGGCTGATTAATTACATACTGAAACTAACCACAAATGGTCCGATCTAAAATATTGAAACTATTGGAAAATAGTTGGATCTGCAATACTGAAACAATCGTTAAACAGTGAACTGAAATACTGAAACTATCGTCAAATACTCTGGTCTGAAATACTGAAATTATTGTCAAATAGTCTGGTCTGAAATACTGAAACTATCAACAAATAGTCTTGTCTGAAATACTGAAATAGTAATAAGTCAATATAATAAAACAAACCGCTCTGTTATAATTCTTTGTGTATAGTCGTCACTCAACTGGCGTGACAGAGCCCTACTCTGTGTTGTGTGATTCGCAACAGTCAAAACAGATTTTTTAGGGTTTTCTATTGCTACTGCAGATCCAAGGTGAAAACGGGTCCAGATTGGTAGACGTGGGAGTTTGTGTTATGCAGAGGGAATAAGTCAAGAGAAACTTTCTGAAAGGATTGCTGCTGTCATAGGCCTGCCTCCCAAATGGAACCCTATTCCCTATATAGTGCACTACTTTAGATCAGAGCCTTATTCCCTATATAGTGCACTACTTTAGACCAGGGCCCTATTCCCTATATAGTGCACTACTTTAGACCAGAGCCCTATTCCTTATATAGTGCACTACTTTAGTAGCAAACGGGGTGCCAATCAGCCAAACCACCCTAGACACACATCATTGGTTCATGGTTCTCAACATGACCTGGCCTTCATCCACAATGGTTCTCAACATGACCTGGCCTACTTCATTCACAGTGGTTCTCAACATGACCTGGCCTACTACATTCACAGTGGTTCTCAACATGACCTGGCCTACTTCATCCACAGTGGTTCTCAACATGACCTGGCCTACTTCATTCACAGTGGTTCTCAACATGACCTGGCCTACTTCATTCACAATGGTTCTCAACATGACCTGGCCTACTTCATCCACAGTGGTTCTCAACATGACCTGGCCTACTTCATTCACAGTGGTTCTCAACATGACCTGGCCTACTTCACTCACAGTGGTTCTCAACATGACCTGGCCTACTTCATTCACAGTGGTTCTCAACATGACCTGGCCTACTTCATTCACAGTGGTTCTCAACATGACCTGGCCTACTACATTCACAGTGGTTCTCAACATGACCTGGCCTACTTCATTCACAATGGTTCTCAACATGACCTGGCCTACTTCATTCACAGTGGTTCTCAAGATTACCTGGCCTACTTCATTCACAGGGGTTCTCAACATGACCTGGCCTACTTCAGTCACAGTGGTTCTCAACATGACCTGGCCTACTTCATTCACAGTGGTTCTCAACATGACCTGGCCTACTTCATTCACAATGGTTCTCAACATGACCTGGCCTACTTCATTCACAGTGGTTCTCAACATGACCTGGCCTACTTCATTCACAGTGGTTCTCAACATGACCTGGCCTACTTCATTCACAGTGGTTCTCAACATGACCTGGCCTACTTCATTCACAGTGGTTCTCAACATGACCTGGCCTACTTCATTCACAATGGTTCTCAACATGACCTGGCCTACTTCATTCACAGGGGTTCTCAACATGACCTGGCCTACTACATTCACAGTGGTTCTCAACATGACCTGTCCTACTTCATTCACAGTGGTTCTCAACATGACCTGGCCTACTTCATTCACAGTGGTTCTCAAATTGACCTGGCCTTCATTCACAGTGGTTCTCAACATGACCTGGCCTACTTCATTCACAGGGGTTCTCAACATGACCTGGCCTACTTCATTCACAGTGGTTCTCAAATTGACCTGGCCTACTTCATTCACAATGGTTCTCAACATGACCTGGCCCACTTCATTCACAGTGGTTCTCAACATGACCTGGCCTTCATTCACAGTGGTTCTCAACATGACCTGGCCTACTTCATTCACAGTGGTTCTCAACATGACCTGGCCTACTACATTCACAGGGGTTCTCAAATTGACCTGGCCTTCATTCACAGATTCCCTTCTGTTGTATAATGAGTGTGCTAGAAACCTGTAGGCCAACTTTTGATGAGTTCATTAAAGGCCCACTCTGTGATTTGATGATGTAATCCCTCCAACGCTAGAGCGACTCAGATCAAGTGTCATGACTCATAGCGTTCATGGTGTGAAATGAGGCGTGTAGCAGGAAATACCACAAACCGCTCAGAAGAGATCAATCAGAAGGATGAAGCTGTTATCTTAAGTTGCTGACTCAACCATCTATACTATATATGTTTTGAGTTATAACATTTGTTATCGTACTTTTAAAATCTATGTTTTAAGCAATAAGACAGCATGTTTGACTCAGCCAACAGCTTAATGAATCTATCGATGCCTAATTTAGTTTTATAGTTAAATATAACCTGAATGTTGGTGGGATGAGCTGAGGAAACAGTTTTCAAATGAATCAACTATGACCTGGGTTTATGAAACATTACGCAAATGAACATTACAACACAAGACAAGAATGAAAAGACTTTGAACTCCAACTGATCTGTGATTGAACAACATCCAAATGAGCAGGCTAGTGCCACAACTCACCAATGAAAGAAATGGCCTCTGGGAAAAACTGCGAGAGGTTTTGGCTCCAGTGATCGGAGATGGGGATCTGTTTGTACTTGAAGTCTCCGTGATGTTCAAACATGTTGGGCAGGTTGGGCGTGACGTTCAGGATGTACTTAATATTATACTTCCCCAGGATGTCCAGGTTGGTGGAGTCTTTGGCACAGCCCAGGTAGAGGTACGGTAAGATCTGGACCGGGAAGGCAGGCTGGTTGTTGGGAAGTGGGCTTCCCTCGGACTCGGTAGCGCTGCCCGGCTCTCTGTCCGATGACTCCCCATCAGAACAGTCCGAGCTGATCCTCAGCCCACCCAGACCGAGGACGGACGCGGGCGGGGAGCTGCTGGGGCAGGAACAGTCAAGGTTGATCTCACAGTGTTCTGGGTAGTCTGTCTGGAACTTGTTGAAACCACCTGTAAACAAAAACAGAGACGTTTTAGAATAGAATCAAATAGAATCATATAGAATAGAATCAAATAGAATCAAATAAAACAGAAGAGAACTGCTGGAAACAACAACATAGATGTTTTAGAATAGAATCAAATAGAATAGAATCAAATAGAATAGAATCAAATAGAACAGAAGAGAACTGCTGGAAAGAACAACAGAGATGTTTTAGAATAGAATCAAATAGAATAGAATCAAATAGAATAGAATCAAATAGAACAGGAGAGAACTGCTGGAAAGAACAACAGAGATGTTTTAGAATAGAATCAAATAGAATAGAATCAAATAGAATAGAATCAAATAGAACAGGAGAGAACTGCTGGAAAGAACAACAGAGATGTTTTAGAATAGAATCAAATAGAATAGAATCAAATAGAATCAAATAGAACAGAAGAGAACTGCTGGAAACAACAACAGAGATGTTTTACAATAGAATCAAATAGAATAGAATCAAATAGAATCAAATAGAATCAAATAGAATCAAATAGAATAGAATCAAATAGAACAGAAGAGAACTGCTGGAAAGAACAGGAACACAGATGGGTCAGAATCACAATATGAGAAAGGTTCTGTGACACGTCATTCCAGCTATTCTGTAAGTACAATACAGAGAAATTACAATAGATTATAGCTGTATTGTCCGATGTGTAAATTGGAATATCGTCTCTGTGTGTGATGAATGATAGCATGAATAGAGATCTACCAGAATACTGAACAAAAAGGTGTGAACAGCATAAATCACTTCAAAATGGTGAAATAAAGTCCAAAACAGCCAGATACTATTTATATGTGCTAGACAGGAAACGGAGATGGGCCTACTTCCTACATGATGGTAAAATACATGTATACTGATACGTTAGCACGTTAAGCCCTATAACACAATAATAGACCCATCTCAAACACTGATGTTTTGGGAATGGGAGTACTGCATATCCCATGTTTCCACTCCTTCAACATAAAGGACATTACATCTCATAGGCCTATCTTTCTATTCAGACAACAATTAGTAATGAATCTGGGCCCGGTTTCCCCAAAAACATCTTATTGTAACGATCCTGGGTTTATAAACGCGGATATCGACTCTGCCGCTTGAGCATGCTTTTGCGGCACGGTCGATAGCGCACCGGACCTCGGGCTCGAAGGTCGAGGGTTCGAGACCTGCTCCCATGCCCTTTTCAGTACATTATGGTGACGTTCATCGTTAGAACCTTCTTAGGAGCATCGTTAAAATCTCCGAGCTGTTTCCCAAAAAAGCCTGGTTATTAACGTTACTCTTGAAAACGCTCGTAATCTAACGCCCGCGTCAGATCACTTGTAGATCAGCTAAATGCATCGTAAAGATGTAAAGAGCAGTATTTTTTTTGACGTGATGTTTTATATCCTAATACGGTATATTATGGCATAGGAACCGTGGCTGCCCTCCATTGACTTTTACATTCAGAAAACAATTATTTTTACAACTTTAATATGATACAGACTAGAATGGAAAAGAATAGTGTAACTTGTTGAACGGGAAACCAATAGATACATAGTATCATACTGTTACCTTGACTACAATATAACTTTGGGCTATAATCCAGTGGTAACTATAGTATCTTTATTTAACTAGGCAAGTCAGTTAATAACACATTCTTATATACAATGACGGCCTACCGAGGAACAGTGGGGTAAACTGCCTTGTTCAGGGGCAGAACGACAGATTTTGTACCTCGTCAGCTCTGGGATTCGAACCACTAGGCTACCTACCGCTTCTTAGGAATGGCTGCAACCTAGTCTCACAGCATTTCGTATTATTCTGTATGTAAAATCGCTAACACTCCTTTTAGTAGGATATGTTACGTTTCATATGGTATGTATTCATTTTGTGGATGTCCATCATCCAATTCGTATGATATGTTACCAATTACAATTTATATGATACAGTATGTTACGGATTGCAACTCGTACAATATGTTATGGATTTGCCAAACGTATGATATGTTGCGAATTCCAATTTGTTGTTGCTAACGTTAGCTAGCCTAGGTGTTAGACAGTGATGCCAACTGGTGAGGGCCCAAAACATGTAATAACAAATCCCTGCTAGGGGGGAAATGCAGGTTTTAACTAATTAAACAACAAAGAATATAACCTACATTGAACCGAACTCACAGCTAAACAAAATGTGAAGAAAGCAATCCAATGTTATTTGTTGCCTAGACTTTACTGCAAATTACCCTCAAGACCTGAGAAAAAAAATACACTAATCTTGCAATTACCATGACAGCCTTTATAATAGAATGCTCGTTACCACGACAGCCTTTATAATAGAACGCTCGTTACCACGACAGCCTTTATAACAGAACGCTCGTTACCACGACAGCCTTTATAATAGAACGCTCGTTACCACGACAGCCTTTATAATAGAACGCTCGTTACCACGACAGCCTTTATAACAGAACGCTCGTTACCACGACAGCCTTTATAATAGAACGCTCGTTACCACGACAGCCTTTATAATAGAACGCTCGTTACCACAACAGCCTTTATAACAGAACGCTCGTTACCACGACAGCCTTTATAACAGAACGCTCGTTACCACGACAGCCTTTATAACAGAACGCTCGTTACCAAGACAGCCTTTATAACAGAACGCTCGTTACCACGACAGCCTTTATAATAGAACGCTCGTTACCACGACAGCCTTTATAACAGAACGCTCGTTACCACGACAGCCTTTACAATAGAACGCTCGTTACCACGACAGCCTTTATAATAGAACGCTCGTTACCACGACAGCCTTTATAATAGAACGCCCGTTACCACGACAGCCGTTATAATAGAACGCCTGTTACCACGACAGCCGTTATAATAGAACGCCTGTTACCACGACAGCCTTTATAACAGAACGCTCGTTACCACGACAGCCTTTACAATAGAACGCTCGTTACCACGACAGCCTTTATAACAGAACGCTCGTTACCACGACAGCCTTTATAACAGAACGCTCGTTACCACGACAGCCTTTATAATAGAACGCTCGTTACCACGACAGCCTTTATAATAGAACGCTCGTTACCACAACAGCCTTTATAATAGAACGCTCGTTACCACGACAGCCTTTATAATAGAACGCTCGTTACCACGACAGCCTTTATAATAGAACGCTCGTTACCACGACAGCCTTTATAATAGAACGCTCGTTACCACGACAGCCTTTATAATAGAACGCTCGTTACCACGACAGCCTTTATAATAGAACGCTCGTTACCACGACAGCCTTTATAACAGAACGCTCGTTACCACGACAGCCTTTATAATAGAACGCTCGTTACCACGACAGCCTTTATAATAGAACGCTCGTTACCACGACAGCCTTTACAACAGAATGCTCGTTACCACGACAGCCTTTACAACAGAACGCTCGTTACCACGACAGCCTTTATAATAGAACGCTCGTTACCACGACAGCCTTTATAACAGAACGCTCGTTACCACGACAGCCTTTATAATAGAACGCTCGTTACCATGACAGCCTTTATAATAGAACGCTCGTTACCACGACAGCCTTTATAATAGAACGCTCGTTACCACGACAGCCTTTATAATAGAACGCTCGTTACCACGACAGCCTTTATAATAGAACGCTCGTTACCACGACAGCCTTTATAATAGAACACTCGTTACCACGACAGCCTTTACAACAGAACGCGCGTTACCACGACAGCCTTTATAATAGAACGCTCGTTACCACGACAGCCTTTACAACAGAATGCTCGTTACCACGACAGCCTTTACAACAGAACGCTCGTTACCACGACAGCCTTTATAATAGAACGCTCGTTACCACGACAGCCTTTATAACAGAACGCGCGTTACCACGACAGCCTTTATAATAGAACGTTCGTTACCACGACAGCCTTTACAACAGAACGCGCGTTACCACGACAGCCTTTATAATAGAACGCTCGTTACCACGACAGCCTTTACAACAGAATGCTCGTTACCACGACAGCCTTTACAACAGAACGCTCGTTACCACGACAGCCTTTATAATAGAACGCTTGTTACCACGACAGCCTTTATAACAGAACGCTTGTGACCACACACGCATCTAAATATTGCACTTGGGGGGTGAAAAACATCTTAAAGTAGAAATATAATGAAACAAACAGCCATTCTATTGTTGTTCTGTTATAGTGGCCACTATAGTAGACGTCGATGTACAAGGCTATGTGTGTGCAAAAATAATATTCACTGACTAAAAACAAATTATAATCCCCCCCTTACTCACAGACACGTGTTACTGTCAAGTTCAACACAACAAAAGCAATCTCTTTGGGCTACACTGCAGGTTATTACATTGTACACTTTCTGCCTGTGGACATCTGTTCTACAATGTGCCAGCAGCAGAGCAGGATACCCTTTGTTGGCATAATTGATCTCTGTCAAGCAGAGAGTACACCTGGCATACTACTTTTATCCACTGTACTGAAGAAGTGAGAAAGAGGGAAAGTGTATGGTGTTCCTTTCACCTCTATAGAGGCATCCAGCTTAAACCAGGCCCAGTTTAAACCAGGCCCAGTTTAAACCAGGCCCAGCTTAAACCAGGCCCAGCTCCAGCTACACTTGATCCCTGAATCCACTTGTTTAACAAGCAACGCCTCATTTCCACCTAATTCTCTCATTCTGAAATTTAACCACATACTGTAGAGGGAAAACATTAGTTCACAGATAGTGTTTAGTTCGTTAACTAGTTAACATTTCACACAGATTGCCAGGGTTCAGTAAGCAGCTAACGCGTTATAACCTGAGGAACGGCAAGGAGTCGTTTACCAGTTAATACTATAGCAAATGAGTTAGGTTACTAATGTTTGCTCATTTGATGTTGTAACGTTAGCTAGCTAGCATTAGCTGTCTGACTTTATTAGCAAGCTAATTTTCACACTATAAACTCAATTATTTGATCAGATGAGTTACCTAATGTTGCTCAACATTTCTCTGGCTAGCTAGCGGAGAATTCAATCCAGCTAGCAAGATACTTAACAATGCTAACAATTATGTGTTCCACCACTTTCCCCCTCTCCTCAAACTTTCCAAACGGCAGTTGTTTTTCGGTTACAGCTCATGAAGTACGCATCATCACCGCCGTCTCCGTGGTCAGGCTTCTCACCTAACGTTACCTCGTCGTTATCCTTCAGGGGACACTGACAAGCTGCCTTTCCAGAGCGCTAGACGATGCTGTCACTGACAAGCTGCCTTTCCAGAGCGCTAGATGATGCTGTCACTGACAAGCTGCCTTTCCAGAGCGCTAGATGATGCTGTCACTGACAAGCTGCCTTTCCAGAGGGCTAGATGATGCTGTAACTGACAAGCTGCCTTTCCAGAGCGCTAGATGATGCTGTCACTGACAAGCTGCCTTTCCAGAGCGCTAGATGATGCTGTCACTGACAAGCTGCCTTTCCAGAGCGCTAGATGATGCTGTCACTGACAAGCTGCCTTTCCAGAGCGCTAGATGATGCTGTCACTGACAAGCTGCCTTTCCAGAGGGCTAGATGATGCTGTCACTGACAAGCTGCCTTTCCAGAGCGCTAGATGATGCTGTCACTGACAAGCTGCCTTTCCAGAGGGCTAGATGATGCTGTAACTGACAAGCTGCCTTTCCAGAGCGCTAGATGATGCTGTCACTGACAAGCTGCCTTTCCAGAGCGCTAGATGATGCTGTCACTGACAAGCTGCCTTTCCAGAGGGCTAGATGATGCTGTCACTGACAAGCTGCCTTTCCAGAGCGCTAGATGATGCTGTCACTGACAAGCTGCCTTTCCAGAGCGCTAGATGATGCTGTCACTGACAAGCTGCCTTTCCAGAGCGCTAGATGATGCTGTCACTGACAAGCTGCCTTTCCAGAGCGCTAGATGATGCTGTCACTGACAAGCTGCCTTTCCAGAGCGCTAGATGATGCTGTCACTGACAAGCTGCCTTTCCAGAGCGCTAGATGATGCTGTCACTGACAAGCTGCCTTTCCAGAGCGCTAGATGATGCCGTAACTAGTAAGTTGGTTGTCTCTTCTTTCTTCAGTCGCGTGCTGCGCTGCATTCTGTTGTTATGTCAACGATTGGCTGAGCCTTGGACACAGACAGTATTGTCCCCCCCCCCCCCCACTCCCCAAAAAGTTTTATCATCGGATCTACACAAATCACGTAGGTCACCTATTTTGGATTCAAAATGGCGAATTTCACTGAAAGGTGACTAGTTTGCATCCCTGGTTAAGACAACGGTTAGTAATTAGATTAAAGGCTTACGGTTAGAGTTAACTTAAAGGGTTAAGGTTAGGGTTAACTTAAAGGGTTAAGGTTAGAGTTAACTTAAAGGGTTAAGGTTAGGGTTAACTTAAAGGGTTAAGGTTAGGGTTAACTTAAAGGGTTAAGGTTAGGGTTAACTTAAAGGGTTAAGGTTAGGGTTAACTTAAAGGGTTAAGGTTAGGGTTAACTTAAAGGGTTAAGGTTAGGGTTAACTTAAAGGGTTAAGGTTAGAGTTAACTTAAAGGGTTAAGGTTAGAGTTAACTTAAAGGGTTAAGGTTAGGGTTAACTTAAAGGGTTAAGGTTAGGGTTAACTTAAAGGGTTAAGGTTAGAGTTAACTTAAAGGGTTAAGGTTAGAGTTAACTTAAAGGGTTAAGGTTAGGGTTAACTTAAAGGGTTAAGGTTAGAGTTAACTTAAAGGGTTAAGGTTAGAGTTAGGAGAAAGGGTTGGGGTTAGAGTTAAAGGGTAAAGGTTAGGGTTGGGGAGAAAGGGTAAAGGTTAGGGTTGGGGAGAAAGGTTAGCTGACATGCTAAGAAGTTGCAAAGTAGATTACATGTGATGAGATTCGAACACACAACCTTCGGGTTGCTAGACGTTTTGTGTTATCTGCCCGACCAACCACCCTCCATTCATATTTTTGCCTTTAGCAACCTCCCGTCTTACGTAACCATACCAAACATAATATATGATAGGAAATCTAAATCCAGACACTGAATTTAGTATGTTACGTCTTGTGTATGAGACCAGGCTGAGGAATAGAATAAAGTTTGGGCTATAGTGGATTCGTAGGCTAACAGGTAGTCTAGAACAGAATATAATATACACTCTTAGGGGGAAAAAAATAGTTATTTGGCTGTCCCCATAGGAGAACCCTTTCTCGTTCCATGTAGAACCCTCTTTGGAAAGGTTTCAACGTGTAACTCAAAGAGGATTTATCTGGAACCAAAATTATTCTCTAAAGGGGTATCCTTTGGGATAGCCGAAAAATCATCTGTTCTAGACTGCATCCTTTCCCCCCAAGAGTGTAGAATAGAATACGGAAATATCACAATTAAAGACCAAAGAAGCTAACTTCTCACCTTCCAGGTAAAAAGCCTTACAACCGTCGTCCCGGAGCTTCTGCAGCAGTAAGCCGAGGACAGAGCTCACCAGCCCGGTCTCCTGCCAGTCCGTAGTGGCCTCGTCGTAGAGAAGAATCATGTCCGTCTTGCACCGCTTCACGAATTTCTCCTTATCCTCGTTGTTGGGGATGATGGACCGGATCGGTAGATTCCCCTTCTTTAGTCTCCGCAGCATCAAACCGGGAATCGCCAGATTGATGGCCGACTCTATGTGTGATGATTCGTAGAGTTCGTGAGATCGGCAGTCCAGCAGCAGTAGCGAGCTCACCCCGAGCCCGGACTCAAGTTCCTCTTGAAGCCATTCCACACTTTTACTCGACATAATCTCTGTCACGACCCGGGAACCGTTCCAACGAGTAATTTTCATTAGGGAAATATAGATGCGGCTCTTTGCACTAACACACGGGCAAAAAATAAATAAATCACGGCGCTAAACTTCTACTCGTGTGGATCTGGAACGAACCACGTCCGTCCGCTCTAATCACTGTCGTCCCACGATACAGCAGCAACTCACCAGGGCTGGTAGACGGAATCAACACCAGGCTTGAACACATGAACGATATTTTCTTTCAGACCAGTAGAAATTATTCTGGACTCATTCAAATACCGTCGACCAAGTCCATTTGATATTGCGTTCTTTTAGCGTCCCCATTACTGTAAAGAACCCGATAGGCTCAATGTTGTCTGGTTTTATAAATCTGATCAAAATGTGGCTTCCAGGTGAATCATAACCACAGCACATTCTTTTTGGACATTTGCCTTTCGACCGCCTCCCCGTGTGTTATTTCCAGTCACCGCTCTGAGAGGCAGACCGAACTAAAAGGAAGACGCAGACCGGAGGGCGTGTCACTGAAGGAGGAGTTTGGGGAACCGTTAAAGACGCAGCGCACAGCGGAGCGCACAGCGGAGACGAGATTCGGACATCGTGTTCCCTCTATGTCTCTCGCCACTTGAATAGCACACAAAATGGTCTAAAATATGTGACTGATAATTAATTCAACCTGTTCAGATTCCGGGGCAACTGGTGAAGTCTCTCGGGATCTCCAAATGCATAAATTGCATAATTGCGTCGAGAAACATTTTGGGCAACCTCTGGCACGGAGACTATTATTCCATGCCAATGTACCATCCATGATTGGATATTGGACCATAACAATACAATTAGCTAAAATTGTCCCTTCTAAACAATCACATACATGCCTTTCAGATTGCAATAGGCCTATAATAATGAGATTAGAAACAAAGGACAATGGGTAATGGCCATCGGTGGACACAGACGACGCATTGACGTGGCCGGTTCCTCTTTAACAGATCTGTCACCTTCCCTCTCGCGTCTCTCTCATCCCTTCCCTCTCCTCTATCTCTCACCGTCCCTCCCCTCTATCTCTCACCATCCCTCCCCTCTCTCTCTCACCCCTTCCCTCCCCTCTCTCTCACCCCTTCCCTCCCCTCTCTCTCTCACCCCCTCCCTCCCTCCCCTCTCTCTCACCCACCCTCCCCTCTCTCTCACCCACTCCCCTCTCTCTCTCACCCTCCCTCCCCTCTCTCTCACCCCTTCCCTCCCCTCTGTCTCTCACCCCCTCTCTCCCTTCTGTCTCTCACCCCCTCTCTCCCCTCTGTCTCTCACCCCCTCTGTCTCTCACCCCCTCTCTCCCCTCTGTCTCTCACCCCCTCTATCTCTCACCCCCTCCCTCCCCTCTCTCTCTCACCGTCCCTCCCCTCTCTCTCTCACCGTCCCTCCCCTCTCTCTCACCCCCTCCTCCCCTCTCTCTCTCACCGTCCCTCCCCTCTCTCTCTCACCCCCTCCCTCCCCTCTCTCTCTCACCGTCCCTCCCCTCTCTCTCTCACCCCCTCCCTCCCCTCTCTCTCTCACCGTCCCTCCCCTCTCTCTCTCACCCCCTCCCTCCCCTCTCTCTCTCACCGTCCCTCCCCTCTCTCTCTCACCCACCCGACCTGAGAAGACTAGTCATTATGAATGGACCGCTCTGATTGAGAAAAAAAAATCTCATGCTTGATAAAATCCTCGGGTGAAATCTGACTGAAATTAACTTGTTGTTGGCCACAATATTATACTACATTCTATTCAATTCTATCTTATAACAATGTATTTACAAAGAAGTTACATATATTTGACAAGTACAGTGTTACGACTGTTCTACTGATTTTGTGACAAGTAGCTGTTGTACAGATGTAGCATCCAGCGGTGAAGAGAAAGGTCCGGGAGGTTTTAACACTCACAGCTGCAGGACAGACGACACAGAGAGCCACAAGGCCTCTTTATCCCTCTGCCCCAATGACTTCACATTTACTTCAGACTCTGACCGCTAACTCTTGTGTTTCCATCCCTCTCTTCCCAAACCCCCCCATGAACAATACGTTACAGACTTACCCACTGAGCGCTGACGCTACTAGCTACTGTTAGCCTCTCAACAGTAAGTGACAGACTTACCCACTGAGCGCTGGCGCTATTAGCTACTGTTAGCCTCTCAACAGTAAGTTACAGACTTACCCACTGAGCGCTGGCGCTATTAGCTACTGTTAGCCTCTCAACAGTAAGTTACAGACTTACCCACTGAGCGCTGACGCTATTAGCTACTGTTAGCCTCTCAACAGTAAGTTACAGACTTATCCACTGAACGCTGACGCTACTAGCTACTGTTAGCCTCTCAACAGTAAGCTACAGACTTACCCACTGAGCGCTGGCACTAATAGCTACTGTTAGCCTCTCAACAGTAAGTTACAGACTTACCCACTGAGCGCTGACGCTACTAGCTACTGTTAGCCTCTCAACAGTAAGTTACAGACTTACCCACTGAGCGCTGACCCTACTAGCTACTGTTAGCCTCTCAACAATAAATGACAGACTTACCCACTGAGTGCTGACGCTATTAGCTACTGTTAGCCTCTCAACAGTAAGTGACAGACTTACCCACTGAGCGCTGGCGCTATTAGCTACTGTTAGCCTCTCAACAGTAAGTTACAGACTTACCCACTGAGCGCTGACGCTATTAGCTACTGTTAGCCTCTCAACAGTAAGTTACAGACTTATCCACTGAACGCTGACGCTACTAGCTACTGTTAGCCTCTCAACAGTAAGTTACAGACTTACCCACTGAGCGCTGGCACTAATAGCTACTGTTAGCCTCTCAACAGTAAGTTACAGACTTACCCACTGAGCGCTGAGAGGGAGGAGGGAGGGGGGAAGAGAGAGACAGAGGAAGGGGCAGATAGAGGGGTAGAGAGAGACGAGATGTTGAGACAGAGAGTGAGAGAGGCGAGAGAGAGAGAGAGAGACGAAAGAGAGAGCGAGGCTAAAGAGAGAGCGAGGCGAGAGAGATAGAAAGCGAGAGAGACAGAGAGACAGGGAGAGAGAGACAGAGAGAGAGAGACAGAGAGAGAGAGAGAGAGAGAGAGAGAGAGAGAGAGAGAGAGAGAGAGAGAGAGAGAGAGAGAGAGAGAGAGACAGAGAGAGAGAGAGAGAGAGAGAGAGAGGTTAAAAGCAGCAAGCACAGCATATTTCAGGGTTCATATGTGAATTATTCAACAGTGGCTGTGAGCTTCTGGATAGTTTGTGTTCATCCAAAATTGCACCCTATTCCCTATGTAGTGCACTACTTTTGACCAGTCATATGAGCCCTGGTCAAACGTAGTGCACTATATAGTGAATAGGGTGCTGCATGCGATACATATACTCTAAGTGTATTTTAAAGAGCTGTAATACCAGGCAGGGATTACATTTCTCAGAGCTTCTGTTCTGGTCATTATCTGGTAATTATTAATCATTATCCATTATCCATGTTGTATCGTTATTAATCATTATCTATTATCCATGTTGTATCATTATTCATCATTATCTATTATCCGTGTTTTATCATTATTAATCATTATCTATTATCCATGTTGTATCATTATTAATCATTATCTATTATCCATGTTTTATCGTTATTAATCATTATCTATTATCCATGTTTTATCGTTATTAATCATTATCTATTATCCATGTTTTATCGTTATTAATCATTATCTATTATCCATGTTTTATCGTTATTAATCATTATCTATTATCCATGTTTTATCGTTATTAATCATTATCTATTATCCATGTTTTATCGTTATTAATCATTATCTATTATCCATGTTTTATCGTTATTAATCATTATCTATTATCCATGTTTTATCGTTATTAATCAGTATCTATTATCCATGTTTTGTCCAAAGAAGAAGCAGCACTTAGTCGCTGTGAGTCGGTGATCAGAGAATTATTATTTTTTAATGTTTTAATGTTACAATGAACTTCCTTGTAGCACTTTGTTCTCTCCGTGACCCAGACCTATAACTGTAAACACATTCAACTTGAGATTCCCTGATTTAGTGAATGTTGTCTTTCTGAAATACTATGTGTTAAATCTGGGATTTTTTTTTTTCAAGGCACACTGCCACAGCATTCTGCAGCCATACGCTATCCCATCTGGTTTGCGCTTAGTGGGACTATCATTTGTTTTTCAACAGGACAATGACTCAAAACACACCTCCGGGTTGTGTAAGGGCAATTTGACTAAGAAGAAGAGTGATGGAGTGCTGTATCAGATGACCTGGCCTCCACAATCACCCAAACTCAACCCAATTGAGATGGTTTGGGATGAGTTGGGCCTATGAGTGAATGAAAAGCACGCCAGCAAGTGATCACCTTTAGTGGGAACTCCTTCAAGACTGTTGGAAAAGCATTCCTCATGAAGCTGGTTGAGAGAATGCCAAGAGTGTGCAAAGCTGTTATCAAGGCAAAGGGTGGCTACTTTGAAGAATCTAAAATCTAAAATATAGTAGATTCTTTCAACACTTTTTAGTTACTACATGATTCCATGTGTGTTATTTCATAGTTTTGATGTCTTCACTATTATTCTACAATGTATAAAATAGTTTTAAAAAGTAAAAATAAAGAAAAGCTTTGAATGAGTAGGTGTGCAAACGTATTTGCAGACCCCAAGATTATCAAAAGTCGCGCTATTAATTCTCAGACAACCCAAAGATTACTAGATGCCCTTCCCTCCACCTACCAAAGGACATCAGAGTACAACAATAAGTTAACCACTGGGAATCTAAACATAACCTTACGTAATACCCCAGACGCAGTCACACCTCTAAAAACAAAACGTGTCACAAGAATTAGCGCTCTGGTGTACAGAAAATACCAGAGCCCTGAAGCTTCCAGAAAATTGGAACGGGACCCTCCACCAAATGGGAAGTCTTGTCGCTAGCTTGGAAAGACAATACCGTGTCGAAAAACTCCATCACTTTTCCAACTTGACTGAGGAGAATATTAACAATCGCAACAACAAAAAATTATACTGTCGCAATGCTAACTAAAGAAATCAGCGTTCACGAAGTGAGGATGGCCTTCAGTTCAGCAGTGATTAATTCATGAACTTCTATGACAAAATTATCAAAATCATTTGAAAACAAATTACGTGTATTTCTCTAAAACAGTTGTCCTGAGTCTGAAGTGCCAGGACCTCGGATCAATGGAGACACATTAATAATTTAATCCTGTGTCTCTCGACACATCCACAAACCTTCCACTGAACTTAACTACTGAAAAAGCTACTTCCTTTGCTTGGCCCTTCTATGTTGAACATAATAAATAATTCCTATCCTCTGGATGTGTACCAAACTCACTAAAAGTGGCAGTAATAATGACTTCTGAAAATGCCAAACCTTGACCTGGAAAATGTATGAGAATATCGGCCTATATTAAATCTCCCATTCCTCTATTATAATTTTTTGTAAAGCTCTTTCTCAACAACTCACTACCTTCCTGAAGATCAATAATGTATATGAAATGCTCCAGTATGGTTTTAGACCCAATCTGAGACTGCACTCATGATGGCGGTAACTTTTTTAGTGCCGCTTTGGACACCATCGATCACCACGTTATTTTGGAGAGATTGGAAACCCTGATCTACACGGACAAGTTTTTGCCTGGTTTAGATATTTTCTGTGGGAAAGATATCAGTTTGTCTCTGTGGATTGTTTGTCCTCTGACAAATCAACGGTAAGTTCCGGTGTTCCTCAAGGTTCTGTTGTAGGACCCTTATTGTTTTCATTATACAGTATATGCTACTACTTGGTGATGTCATTCGTAAAACACAATGTCAACTTTCACTGCTAAGCACGCGACACACAGCTGTACATTTGATGAAACACGAGGAAGGCCAAGAATTACCTACTGTGGAAACCTCTGTTTCAGACAAGGTAGTGGATGGTGGCTAATGTTTTACTTTTAAAATTCAGACAAAACAGAGAGGCTACTTCTAGGTCCTAAGAAACAAAGTGATCTTCATGAGCGGGTTAACCTCTCTTGGGTAGGGGGCAGTATTTTGGAGTTTGGATGAATGAGGTGTCCAATGTAAACTGCCTGTTACTCAGGCTCAGAAGCTAGGATATGCATATGCGTGGTAGTATTGGATAGGAAACACTCTAAAGTTTCCAAAACTGTTAACATTATGTCTGTGAGTATAACAGAACTGATATGGCAGGCGAAAACCTGAGGAAAATCCATCCAGGAAGTGGCATTCTTTTGAATTGAGTGTTTTTCCATTAAAAGCCTATGCACCGTATAAATAGATGGAACCTAGATTGCAGTTCCTATGGCTTCCACTAGATGTCAACAGTCTTTAGACATTGTTTCAGGCTTTTATTCTGAAAAATGAGTAAGAACGACAATATTTTCTGAGTGGTGGTCAAATGAACACGACCGGGAGCGTGCCCTCCGGTCTTTTTCCTTTGTATTGAATACGCTGTTCTCCGGTAGAAATATTATCGATTATAAAGACAATAGACAACCTGATGATTAATAAAAAACATCGTTTGACATGTTTCGACAAACTTTACCGGTACTATTTGGATGTAATTGTCTGCCTGTTGTGATTGCCTTTGAGCCAGTGGATTACTGAACAGAACGCGCCAACAAAACTGAGTTTTTTTGGATATAAAGAGGAACTTTATTGAACAAAACTAACATTTATTGTGTAACATGGAGTCTTGTGAGTGCGACCATATGAAGATCATCAAAAGTAATTCATTTTATCGCTATTTATGACTTTCGTTACTAATCTACTTGGCTGGAAAATGTTTGTATGCTTTTGTAAGCGAGGCGCTGTCCTCAGATAATCGTATGGTATGCTTTCGCAGAAAAGCCTATTTGAAATCTGACACAGCAGTTGGATTAACAAGAAGTTCATCTTTAAGCCGATGTATAACACTTGTATGTTTTATGAATGTTTATTATGAGTGTTTCTGTATTTGGAATTTCGTGCTCTGCAATTTCACAGGGTTTTGTCGAGGTGGGATGCTAAGAAGTTTTAAGTCACTGATGTGATCTTCCTGTCCGGTCGTGCGCCCCCTCGGGCTCGTGTGATGGGGGAGATCTTTGTGGGCTATACTCAGCCTTGTCTCAAGGTAGTAAGTTGGTGGTCTTTCAATACCCCTCTAATGGTGTGTAGGCTGTGCTTTGGCAAAGTGGATGGGATTATATCCTACCTGGTGTGCCCTGTCCGGGGTTCTGGTCGGATGGGGTCACAGTGTCCCCCGTCTCAGCCTCCAGTGTCTATGTTGCAATAGTCTATGTGCCGGGGGGCTGGGGTCAGTCTGTTATATCTGGTGAAATTATCCTCCTGTCTTATCTGGTGTCCTGTTTGAATTTAAGTATGTTCCTCTAAATCTCCCATCTCACTCTCAATTCAATACAATTTCTATTTAAGGGTCTTTATTGGCATGGGAAACATATGTTTACATGAAATAGATAATAAACAAAAGTGAAATAAACAATAAAAATGAACAGTAAACATTACACTTCCAAAAGTTCCAAAAGAATAAAGACATTTCAAATGTCTCTTTCTCTCTTTCTCCCCCCTCCCGGAGGACCTGAGCCCTAGGACCATCAAATCAAATCAAATCAAATGTATTTATATAGCCCTTCGTACATCAGCTGATATCTCAAAGTGCTGTACAGAAACCCAGCCTAAAACCCCAAACAGCAAGCAATGCAGGTGTAGAAGCACGGTGGCTAGGAAAAACTCCCTAGAAAGGCCAAAACCTAGGAAGAAACCTAGAGAGGAACCAGGCTATGAGGGGTGGCCAGTCCTCTTCTGGCTGTGCCGGGTGGAGATTATAACAGAACATGGCCAAGATGTTCATAAATGACCAGCATGGTCAAATAATAATAATCACAGTGGTTGTCGAGGGTGCAGCACCTCAGGAGTAAATGTCAGTTGGCTTTTCATAGCCGATCATTGCCTCAGGACTACCTGGCATGATGACTCCTTGTTGTCCCCAGTCCACCTGGCCTTGCTGCTGCTCCAGTTTCAACTGTTCTGCCTGCGGCTATGGAACCCTGACCTGTTCTCTCTCTCTCTCCCTATCTTTCCGTCTCCGCTCCGTCTCGACATCTGAATGCTCCTAGGTTCCTGCCTTCTTAGGGAGTTTTAGCCACCGTGCTTCTACATCTGCATTGCTTTCTATCGGTAGGCTCAGTTTCTGTATAAGCACTTTGTGACATCTGCTGATGTAAAAAGGGCTTTATAAATACATCTGATTGAATTGATTAATTGATTGAGAGAGAAAAAGAGAGGAAAAAAACAAGAGGTGACAGAAGAATGTAAGAAAGAGAGATGAGTTAACTGCGTGAGAACATCTCGA
>NC_074667.1:64945427-65004813 GCF_029448725.1 Salvelinus fontinalis
TTATGTGGTGTCTAACCCCTCATTATGTGGTGTCTAACCCCTCATTATGTGGTGTCTAACCCCCATTATGTGGTGTCTAACCCCATTATGTGGTGTCTGACCCCTCATTATGTGGTGTCTAACCCCATTATGTGGTGTCTAACCCCTCATTATGTGGTGTCTGAACCCCTCATTATGTGGTGTCTAACCCCTCATTATGTGGTGTCTAACCCCTCATTATGTGGTGTCTAACCCCTCATTATGTGGTGTCTAACCCTCATTATGTGGTGTCTAACCCCATTATGTGGTGTCTAACCCCTCATTATGTGGTGTCTAACCCCTCATTATGTGGTGTCTAACCCCTCATTATGTGGTGTCTAACCCCTCATTATGTGGTGTCTAACCCCATTATGTGGTGTCTAACCCCATTATGTGGTGTCTAACCCCCATTATGTGGTGTCTAACCCCTCATTATGGGGTGTCTGACCCCTCATTATGTGGTGTCTCACCCCTCATTATGTGGTGTCTAACCCCTCATTATGTGGTGTCTAACACCCATTATGTGGTGTCTCACCCCTCATTATGTGGTGTCTCACCCCCATTATCTGGTGTCTAACCCCCATTATGTGGTGTCTAACCCCTCATTATGTGGTGTCTAACCCCTCATTATGTGGTGTCTAACCCCTCATTATGTGGTGTCTAACCCCTCATTATGTGGTGTCTAACCCCTCATTATGTGGTGTCTAACCCCTCATTATGTGGTGTCTAACCCCATTATGTGGTGTCTAACCCCATTATGTGGTGTCTAACCCCTCATTATGTGGTGTCTCACCCCTCATTATGTGGTGTCTAACCCCTCATTATGTGGTGTCTAACCCCATTATGTGGTGTCTAACCCAATTATGTGGTGTTTAACCCCATTATGTGGTGTCTGACCCCTCATTATGTGGTGTCTAACCCCTCATTATGTGGTGTCTAACCCCTCATTATGTGGTGTCTAACCCCTCATTATGTGGTGTCTGAACCCTCATTATGTGGTGTCTGACCCCTCATTATATAGTGTCTGACCCCTCATTATGTGGTGTCTGACCCCTCATTATGTGGTGTCTAACCCCTCATTATGTGGTGTCTAACCCCTCATTATGTGGTGTCTAACCCCTCATTATGTGGTGTCTAACCCCATTATGTGGTGTCTAACCCCATTATGTGGTGTCTCACCCCTCATTATGTGGTGTCTCACCCCTCATTATGTGGTGTCTAACCCCTCATTATGTGGTGTCTAACCCCTCATTATGTGGTGTCTAACCCCTCATTATGTGGTGTCTAACCCCTCATTATGTGGTGTCTAACCCCTCATTATGTGGTGTCTAACCCCTCATTATGTGGTGTCTAACCCCTCATTATGTGGTGTCTAACCCCATTATGTGGTGTCTGACCCCTCATTATGTGGTGTCTAACCCCATTATGTGGTGTCTAACCCCTCATTATGTGGTGTCTGACCCCTCATTATGTGGTGTCTGACCCCTCATTATGTGGTGTCTAACCCCTCATTATGTGGTGTCTAACCCCTCATTATGTGGTGTCTAACCCCTCATTATGTGGTGTCTAACCCCTCATTATGTGGTGTCTAACCCCATTATGTGGTGTCTAACCCCATTATGTGGTGTCTCACCCCTCATTATGTGGTGTCTAACCCCTCATTATGTGGTGTCTAACCCCTCATTATGTGGTGTCTAACCCCATTATGTGGTGTCTAACCCCTCATTATGGGGTGTCTGACCCCTCATTATGTGGTGTCTCACCCCTCATTATGTGGTGTCTAACCCCTCATTATGTGGTGTCTCACCCCATTATGTGGTGTCTAACCCCATTATGTGGTGTCTAACCACATTATGTGGTGTCTAACCCCTCATTATGTGGTGTCTAACCCCATTATGTGGTGTCTAACCCCATTATGTGGTGTCTGACCCCTCATTATGTGGTGTCTAACCCCATTATGTGGTGTCTAACCCCATTATGTGGTGTCTAACCCCATTATGTGGTGTCTAACCCCATTATGTGGTGTCTAACCCCTCATTATGTGGTGTCTAACCCCATTATGTGGTGTCTAACCCCATTATGTGGTGTCTGACCCCTCATTATGTGGTGTCTAACCCCATTATGTGGTGTCTAACCCTCATTATGTGGTGTCTGACCCCTCATTATGTGGTGTCTAACCCCATTATGTGGTGTCTAACCCCTCATTATGGGGTGTCTGACCCCTCATTATGTGGTGTCTCACCCCTCATTATGTGGTGTCTAACCCCTCATTATGTGGTGTCTCACCCCATTATGTGGTGTCTAACCCCATTATGTGGTGTCTAACCACATTATGTGGTGTCTAGCCCCTCATTATGTGGTGTCTAACCCCATTATGTGGTGTCTGACCCCTCATTATGTGGTGTCTAACCCCATTATGTGGTGTCTAACCCCATTATGTGGTGTCTAACCCCATTATGTGGTGTCTAACCCCATTATGTGGTGTCTAACCTCATTATGTGGTGTCTAACCCCATTATGTGGTGTCTAACCCCATTATGTGGTGTCTAACCCCTCATTATGTGGTGTCTAACCCTCATTATGTGGTGTCTAACCCCATTATGTGGTGTCTAACCCCTCATTATGTGGTGTCTAACCCCTCATTATGTGGTGTCTAACCCCTCATTATGTGGTGTCTGAACCCTCATTATGTGGTGTCTGACCCCTCATTATATAGTGTCTGACCCCTCATTATGTGGTGTCTGACCCCTCATTCTGTGGTGTCTAACCCCTCATTATGTGGTGTCTAACCCCTCATTATGTGGTGTCTAACCCAATTATGTGGTGTCTAACCCCATTATGTGGTGTCTAACCCCTCATTATGTGGTGTCTGACCCCTCATTATGTGGTGTCTAACCCCTCATTAGGTGGTGTCTAACCCCCCATTATGTGGTGTCTATCCCAATTTTGTGGTGTCTAACCCCTCATTATGTGGTGTCTGGCCCCTCATTATGTGGTGTCTCACCCTTCATTATGTGGTGTCTAACCCAATTATGTGGTGTCTCACCCCTCATTATGTGGTGTCTAACCCAATTATGTGGTGTCTAACCCCATTATGTGGTGTCTAACCCCTCATTATGTGGTGTCTCACCCTTCATTATGTGTTGTCTAACCCCTCATTATGTGGTGTCTAACCCCTCATTACGTGGTGTCTATCCCCTCATTATGTGGTGTCTAACCCCTCATTATGTGGTGTCTAACCCCTCATTATGTGGTGTCTAACCCCATTATGTGGTGTCTAACCCCTCATTATGTGGTGTCTAACCCCTCATTATGTGGTGTCTAACCCCTCATTATGTGGTGTCTAACCCCTCATTATGTGGTGTCTAACCCCTCATTATGTGGTGTCTAACCCCTCATTATGTGGTGTCTAACCCCTCATTATGTGGTGTCTAACCCCTCATTATGTGGTGTCTAACCCCATTATGTGGTGTCTAACCCCATTATGTGGTGTCTAACCCCTCATTATGTGGTGTCTAACCCCTCATTATGTGGTGTCTAACCCCTCATTATGTGGTGTCTAACCCCATTATGTGGTGTCTCACCCCTCATTATGTGGTGTCTAACCCCATTATGTGGTGTCTCACCCCTCATTATGTGGTGTCTCACCCCTCATTATCTGGTGTCTAACCCCATTATGTGGTGTCTGACCCCTCATTATGTGGTGTCTCACCCCTCATTATGTGGTGTCTAACCCCTCATTATGTGGTGTCTAACCCCTCATTATGTGGTGTCTAACCCCTCATTATGTGGTGTCTAACCCCTCATTATGTGGTGTCTAACCCCATTATGTGGTGTCTAACCCCTCATTATGTGGTGTCTCACCCCTCATTATGTGTTGTCTAACCCCTCATTATGTGGTGTCTAACCCCTCATTATGTGGTGTCTAACCCCTCATTATGTGGTGTCTAACCCCTCATTATGTGGTGTCTCACCCCTCATTATGTGGTGTCTAACCCCATTATGTGGTGTCTAACCCCATTATGTGGTGTCTAACCCCTCATTATGTGGTGTCTAACCCCTCATTATGTGGTGTCTAACCCCTCATTATGTGGTGTCTCACCCCTCATTATGTGGTGTCTAACCCCATTATGTGGTGTCTAACCCCATTATGTGGTGTCTACCCCCATTATGTGGTGTCTAACCCCTCATTATGTGGTGTCTAACCCCTCATTATGTGGTGTCTAACCCCTCATTATGTGGTGTCTCACCCCTCATTATGTGGTGTCTAACCCCATTATGTGGTGTCTAACCCCATTATGTGGTGTCTCACCCCTCATTATGTGGTGTCTAACCCCTCATTATGTGGTGTCTAACCCCTCATTATGTGGTGTCTAACCCCTCATTATGTGGTGTCTACCCCTCATTATGTGGTGTCTAACCCCTCATTATGTGGTGTCTCACCCCTCATTATGTGGTGTCTCACCCCTCATTATGTGGTGTCTAACACAATTATGTGGTGTTTAACCCAATTATGTGGTGTCTCACCCCTCATTATCTGGTGTCTCACCCCTCATTATGTGGTGTCTAACCCCATTATGTGGTGTCTAACCCCATTATGTGGTGTCTAACCCAATTATGTGGTGTTTAACCCCATTATGTGGTGTCTGACCCCTCATTATGTGGTGTCTAACCCCTCATTATGTGGTGTCTAACCCCTCATTATGTGGTGTCTAACCCCTCATTATGTGGTGTCTAACCCCTCATTATGTGGTGTCTGACCCCTCATTATTGTGTCTTACCCCTCATTATGTGGTGTCTGACCCCTCATTATGTGGTGTCTAACCCCTCATTATGTGGTGTCTAACCCCTCATTATGTGGTGTCTAACCCCTCATTATGTGGTGTCTAACCCCTCATTATGTGGTGTCTAACCCCATTATGTGGTGTCTCACCCCTCATTATGTGGTGTCTCACCCCTCATTATGTGGTGTCTAACCCCTCATTATGTGGTGTCTAACCCCTCATTATGTGGTGTCTAACCCCTCATTATGTGGTGTCTAACCCCTCATTATGTGGTGTCTAACCCCTCATTATGTGGTGTCTAACCCCTCATTATGTGGTGTCTAACCCCTCATTATGTGGTGTCTAACCCCATTATGTGGTGTCTGACCCCTCATTATGTGGTGTCTAACCCCATTATGTGGTGTCTAACCCCTCATTATGTGGTGTCTGACCCCTCATTATGTGGTGTCTGACCCCTCATTATGTGGTGTCTGACCCCTCATTATGTGGTGTCTAACCCCTCATTATGTGGTGTCTAACCCCTCATTATGTGGTGTCTAACCCCTCATTATGTGGTGTCTAACCCCATTATGTGGTGTCTAACCCCATTATGTGGTGTCTCACCCCTCATTATGTGGTGTCTAACCCCTCATTATGTGGTGTCTAACCCCTCATTATGTGGTGTCTAACCCCATTATGTGGTGTCTAACCCCTCATTATGGGGTGTCTGACCCCTCATTATGTGGTGTCTCACCCCTCATTATGTGGTGTCTAACCCCTCATTATGTGGTGTCTCACCCCATTATGTGGTGTCTAACCCCATTATGTGGTGTCTAACCACATTATGTGGTGTCTAACCCCTCATTATGTGGTGTCTAACCCCATTATGTGGTGTCTAACCCCATTATGTGGTGTCTGACCCCTCATTATGTGGTGTCTAACCCCATTATGTGGTGTCTAACCCCATTATGTGGTGTCTAACCCCATTATGTGGTGTCTAACCCCATTATGTGGTGTCTAACCCCTCATTATGTGGTGTCTAACCCCATTATGTGGTGTCTAACCCCATTATGTGGTGTCTGACCCCTCATTATGTGGTGTCTAACCCCATTATGTGGTGTCTAACCCCTCATTATGTGGTGTCTGACCCCTCATTATGTGGTGTCTAACCCCATTATGTGGTGTCTAACCCCTCATTATGTGGTGTCTGACCCCTCATTATGTGGTGTCTCACCCCTCATTATGTGGTGTCTAACCCCTCATTATGTGGTGTCTAACCCCATTATGTGGTGTCTAACCCCATTATGTGGTGTCTAACCCCATTATGTGGTGTCTAACCCCTCATTATGTGGTGTCTAACCCCATTATGTGGTGTCTGACCCCTCATTATGTGGTGTCTAACCCCATTATGTGGTGTCTAACCCCATTATGTGGTGTCTAACCCCATTATGTGGTGTCTAACCCCATTATGTGGTGTCTAACCCCTCATTATGTGGTGTCTAACCCCATTATGTGGTGTCTAACCCTCATTATGTGGTGTCTAACCCCTCATTATGTGGTGTCTAACCCTCATTATGTGGTGTCTAACCCCATTATGTGGTGTCTAACCCCTCATTATGTGGTGTCTAACCCCTCATTATGTGGTGTCTAACCCCTCATTATGTGGTGTCTGAACCCTCATTATGTGGTGTCTGACCCCTCATTATATGGTGTCTGACCCCTCATTATGTGGTGTCTGACCCCTCATTATGTGGTGTCTAACCCCTCATTATGTGGTGTCTAACCCCTCATTATGTGGTGTCTAACCCCTCATTATGTGGTGTCTAACCCCATTATGTGGTGTCTCACCCCTCATTATGTGGTGTCTCACCCCTCATTATGTGGTGTCTGACCCCTCATTATGTGGTGTCTAACCCCTCATTAGGTGGTGTCTAACCCCCCATTATGTGGTGTCTAACCCAATTATGTGGTGTCTAACCCCTCATTATGTGGTGTCTGGCCCCTCATTATGTGGTGTCTCACCCTTCATTATGTGGTGTCTAACCCAATTATGTGTTGTCTCACCCCTCATTATGTGGTGTCTAACCCAATTATGTGGTGTCTAACCCCATTATGTGGTGTCTAACCCCTCATTATGTGGTGTCTCACCCTTCATTATGTGTTGTCTAACCCCTCATTATGTGGTGTCTAACCCCTCATTACGTGGTGTCTATCCCCTCATTATGTGGTGTCTAACCCCTCATTATGTGGTGTCTAACCCCTCATTATGTGGTGTCTAACCCCATTATGTGGTGTCTAACCCCTCATTATGTGGTGTCTAACCCCTCATTATGTGGTGTCTAACCCCTCATTATGTGGTGTCTAACCCCTCATTATGTGGTGTCTAACCCCTCATTATGTGGTGTCTAACCCCTCATTATGTGGTGTCTAACCCCTCATTATGTGGTGTCTAACCCCTCATTATGTGGTGTCTAACCCCATTATGTGGTGTCTAACCCCTCATTATGTGGTGTCTAACCCCTCATTATGTGGTGTCTAACCCCATTATGTGGTGTCTAACCCCATTATGTGGTGTCTAACCCCTCATTATGTGGTGTCTAACCCCTCATTATGTGGTGTCTAACCCCTCATTATGTGGTGTCTAACCCCTCATTATGTGGTGTCTAACCCCTCATTATGTGGTGTCTAACCCCATTATGTGGTGTCTAACCCCATTATGTGGTGTCTAACCCCTCATTATGTGGTGTCTCACCCCTCATTATGTGGTGTCTGACCCCTCATTATGTGGTGTCTAACCCCTCATTAGGTGGTGTCTAACCCCCCATTATGTGGTGTCTAACCCAATTATGTGGTGTCTAACCCCTCATTATGTGGTGTCTGGCCCCTCATTATGTGGTGTCTCACCCTTCATTATGTGGTGTCTAACCCAATTATGTGGTGTCTCACCCCTCATTATGTGGTGTCTAACCCAATTATGTGGTGTCTAACCCCATTATGTGGTGTCTAACCCCTCATTATGTGGTGTCTCACCCTTCATTATGTGTTGTCTAACCCCTCATTATGTGGTGTCTAACCCCTCATTACGTGGTGTCTAACCCCTCATTATGTGGTGTCTAACCCCTCATTATGTGGTGTCTAACCCCTCATTATGTGGTGTCTAACCCCATTATGTGGTGTCTAACCCCTCATTATGTGGTGTCTAACCCCTCATTATGTGGTGTCTAACCCCTCATTATGTGGTGTCTAACCCCTCATTATGTGGTGTCTAACCCCTCATTATGTGGTGTCTAACCCCTCATTATGTGGTGTCTAACCCCTCATTATGTGGTGTCTAACCCCTCATTATGTGGTGTCTAACCCCATTATGTGGTGTCTAACCCCATTATGTGGTGTCTAACCCCTCATTATGTGGTGTCTAACCCCTCATTATGTGGTGTCTAACCCCTCATTATGTGGTGTCTAACCCCATTATGTGGTGTCTCACCCCTCATTATGTGGTGTCTAACCCCATTATGTGGTGTCTCACCTCTCATTATGTGGTGTCTCACCCCTCATTATCTGGTGTCTAACCCCATTATGTGGTGTCTGACCCCTCATTATGTGGTGTCTCACCCCTCATTATCTGGTGTCTAACCCCTCATTATGTGGTGTCTAACCCCTCATTATGTGGTGTCTAACCCCTCATTATGTGGTGTCTAACCCCATTATGTGGTGTCTAACCCCATTATGTGGTGTCTGACCCCTCATTATGTGGTGTCTAACCCCATTATGTGGTGTCTAACCCCATTATGTGGTGTCTAACCCCTCATTATGTGGTGTCTCACCCCTCATTATGTGGTGTCTAACACACATTATGTGGTGTCTCACCCCTCATTATGTTGTGTCTAAACCCATTATGTGGTGTCTAAACCCATTATGTGGTGTCTAACCCCTCATTATGTGGTGTCTAACCCCTCATTATGTGGTGTCTAACCCCTCATTATGTGGTGTCTAACCCCTCATTATGTGGTGTCTAACCCCTCATTATGTGGTGTCTAACCCCATTATGTGGTGTCTAACCCCATTATGTGGTGTCTCACCCCTCATTATGTGGTGTCTCACCCCTCATTATGTGGTGTCTAACCCCTCATTATGTGGTGTCTAACCCCTCATTATGTGGTGTCTAACCCCTCATTATGTGGTGTCTAACCCCTCATTATGTGGTGTCTAACCCCTCATTATGTGGTGTCTAACCCCTCATTATGTGGTGTCTAACCCCTCATTATGTGGTGTCTAACCCCATTATTTGGTGTCTGACCCCTCATTATGTGGTGTCTAACCCCATTATGTGGTGTCTAACCCCTCATTATGTGGTGTCTAACCCCTCATTATGTGGTGTCTAACCCCTCATTATGTGGTGTCTAACCCCATTATGTGGTGTCTCACCCCTCATTATGTGGTGTCTAACCCCTCATTATGTGGTGTCTGACCCCTCATTATGTGGTGTCTAACCCCTCATTATGTGGTGTCTAACCCCCCATTATGTGGTGTCTAACCCCATTATGTGGTGTCTAACCCCTCATTATGTGGTGTCTGACCCCTCATTATGTGGTGTCTCACCCCTCATTATGTGGTGTCTAACCCCATTATGTGGTGTCTCACCCCTCATTATGTGGTGTCTAACCCCATTATGTGGTGTCTAACCCCATTATGTGGTGTCTAACCCCTCATTATGTGGTGTCTCACCCCTCATTATGTGGTGTCTAACCCCTCATTATGTGGTGCCTAACCCCTCATTATGTGGTGTCTACCCCTCATTATGTGGTGTCTAACCCCTCATTATGTGGTGTCTAACCCCTCATTATGTGGTGTCTAACCCCATTATGTGGTGTCTAACCCCTCATTATGTGGTGTCTAACCCCTCATTATGTGGTGTCTAACCCCTCATTATGTGGTGTCTAACCCCTCATTATGTGGTGTCTAACCCCTCATTATGTGGTGTCTAACCCCTCATTATGTGGTGTCTAACCCCTCATTATGTGGTGTCTAACCCCTCATTATGTGGTGTCTAACCCCATTATGTGGTGTCTAACCCCTCATTATGTGGTGTCTAACCCCTCATTATGTGGTGTCTAACCCCATTATGTGGTGTCTAACCCCATTATGTGGTGTCTAACCCCTCATTATGTGGTGTCTAACCCCTCATTATGTGGTGTCTAACCCCTCATTATGTGGTGTCTAACCCCTCATTATGTGGTGTCTAACCCCTCATTATGTGGTGTCTAACCCCATTATGTGGTGTCTAACCCCATTATGTGGTGTCTAACCCCTCATTATGTGGTGTCTCACCCCTCATTATGTGGTGTCTGACCCCTCATTATGTGGTGTCTAACCCCTCATTAGGTGGTGTCTAACCCCCCATTATGTGGTGTCTAACCCAATTATGTGGTGTCTAACCCCTCATTATGTGGTGTCTGGCCCCTCATTATGTGGTGTCTCACCCTTCATTATGTGGTGTCTAACCCAATTATGTGTTGTCTCACCCCTCATTATGTGGTGTCTAACCCAATTATGTGGTGTCTAACCCCATTATGTGGTGTCTAACCCCTCATTATGTGGTGTCTCACCCTTCATTATGTGTTGTCTAACCCCTCATTATGTGGTGTCTAACCCCTCATTACGTGGTGTCTATCCCCTCATTATGTGGTGTCTAACCCCTCATTATGTGGTGTCTAACCCCTCATTATGTGGTGTCTAACCCCATTATGTGGTGTCTAACCCCTCATTATGTGGTGTCTAACCCCTCATTATGTGGTGTCTAACCCCTCATTATGTGGTGTCTAACCCCTCATTATGTGGTGTCTAACCCCTCATTATGTGGTGTCTAACCCCTCATTATGTGGTGTCTAACCCCTCATTATGTGGTGTCTAACCCCTCATTATGTGGTGTCTAACCCCATTATGTGGTGTCTAACCCCATTATGTGGTGTCTAACCCCTCATTGTGTGGTGTCTAACCCCTCATTATGTGGTGTCTAACCCCTCATTATGTGGTGTCTAACCCCATTATGTGGTGTCTCACCCCTCATTATGTGGTGTCTAACCCCATTATGTGGTGTCTCACCTCTCATTATGTGGTGTCTCACCCCTCATTATCTGGTGTCTAACCCCATTATGTGGTGTCTGACCCCTCATTATGTGGTGTCTCACCCCTCATTATCTGGTGTCTAACCCCTCATTATGTGGTGTCTAACCCCTCATTATGTGGTGTCTAACCCCTCATTATGTGGTGTCTAACCCCATTATGTGGTGTCTAACCCCATTATGTGGTGTCTGACCCCTCATTATGTGGTGTCTAACCCCATTATGTGGTGTCTAACCCCATTATGTGGTGTCTAACCCCTCATTATGTGGTGTCTCACCCCTCATTATGTGGTGTCTAACACAATTATGTGGTGTCTCACCCCTCATTATGTTGTGTCTAAACCCATTATGTGGTGTCTAAACCCATTATGTGGTGTCTAACCCCTCATTATGTGGCGTCTAACCCCTCATTATGTGGTGTCTAACCCCTCATTATGTGGTGTCTAACCCCTCATTATGTGGTGTCTAACCCCTCATTATGTGGTGTCTAACCCCATTATGTGGTGTCTAACCCCATTATGTGGTGTCTCACCCCTCATTATGTGGTGTCTCACCCCTCATTATGTGGTGTCTAACCCCTCATTATGTGGTGTCTAACCCCTCATTATGTGGTGTCTAACCCCTCATTATGTGGTGTCTAACCCCTCATTATGTGGTGTCTAACCCCTCATTATGTGGTGTCTAACCCCTCATTATGTGGTGTCTAACCCCTCATTATGTGGTGTCTAACCCCATTATTTGGTGTCTGACCCCTCATTATGTGGTGTCTAACCCCATTATGTGGTGTCTAACCCCTCATTATGTGGTGTCTGACCCCTCATTATGTGGTGTCTGACCCCTCATTATGTGGTGTCTGACCCCTCATTATGTGGTGTCTAACCCCTCATTATGTGGTGTCTAACCCCTCATTATGTGGTGTCTAACCCCTCATTATGTGGTGTCTAACCCCATTATGTGGTGTCTAACCCCATTATGTGGTGTCTCACCCCTCATTATGTGGTGTCTAACCCCTCATTATGTGTTGTCTAACCCCTCATTATGTGGTGTCTAACCCCATTATGTGGTGTCTAACCCCTCATTATGGGGTGTCTGACCCCTCATTATGTGGTGTCTCACCCCTCATTATGTGGTGTCTAACCCCTCATTATGTGGTGTCTCACCCCATTATGTGGTGTCTAACCCCATTATGTGGTGTCTAACCACATTATGTGGTGTCTAACCCCTCATTATGTGGTGTCTAACCCCATTATGTGGTGTCTAACCCCATTATGTGGTGTCTGACCCCTCATTATGTGGTGTCTAACCCCATTATGTGGTGTCTAACCCCATTATGTGGTGTCTAACCCCATTATGTGGTGTCTAACCCCATTATGTGGTGTCTAACCCCTCATTATGTGGTGTCTAACCCCATTATGTGGTGTCTAACCCCATTATGTGGTGTCTGACCCCTCATTATGTGGTGTCTAACCCCATTATGTGGTGTCTAAACCCTCATTATGTGGTGTCTGACCCCTCATTATGTGGTGTCTAACCCCATTATGTGGTGTCTAACCCCTCATTATGGGGTGTCTGACCCCTCATTATGTGGTGTCTCACCCCTCATTATGTGGTGTCTAACCCCTCATTATGTGGTGTCTCACCCCATTATGTGGTGTCTAACCCCATTATGTGGTGTCTAACCACATTATGTGGTGTCTAGCCCCTCATTATGTGGTGTCTAACCCCATTATGTGGTGTCTGACCCCTCATTATGTGGTGTCTAACCCCATTATGTGGTGTCTAACCCCATTATGTGGTGTCTAACCCCATTATGTGGTGTCTAACCCCATTATGTGGTGTCTAACCCCATTATGTGGTGTCTAACCCCTCATTATGTGGTGTCTAACCCCATTATGTGGTGTCTAACCCCATTATGTGGTGTCTAACCCCTCATTATGTGGTGTCTAACCTCATTATGTGGTGTCTAACCCCATTATGTGGTGTCTAACCCCTCATTATGTGGTGTCTAACCCCTCATTATGTGGTGTCTAACCCCTCATTATGTGGTGTCTGAACCCTCATTATGTGGTGTCTGACCCCTCATTATATAGTGTCTGACCCCTCATTATGTGGTGTCTGACCCCTCATTCTGTGGTGTCTAACCCCTCATTATGTGGTGTCTAACCCCTCATTATGTGGTGTCTAACCCCTCATTATGTGGTGTCTAACCCCATTATGTGGTGTCTCACCCCTCATTATGTGGTGTCTCACCCCTCATTATGTGGTGTCTGACCCCTCATTATGTGGTGTCTAACCCCTCATTAGGTGGTGTCTAACCCCCCATTATGTGGTGTCTAACCCAATTATGTGGTGTCTAACCCCTCATTATGTGGTGTCTGGCCCCTCATTATGTGGTGTCTCACCCTTCATTATGTGGTGTCTAACCCAATTATGTGTTGTCTCACCCCTCATTATGTGGTGTCTAACCCAATTATGTGGTGTCTAACCCCATTATGTGGTGTCTAACCCCTCATTATGTGGTGTCTCACCCTTCATTATGTGTTGTCTAACCCCTCATTATGTGGTGTCTAACCCCTCATTACGTGGTGTCTATCCCCTCATTATGTGGTGTCTAACCCCTCATTATGTGGTGTCTAACCCCTCATTATGTGGTGTCTAACCCCATTATGTGGTGTCTAACCCCTCATTATGTGGTGTCTAACCCCTCATTATGTGGTGTCTAACCCCTCATTATGTGGTGTCTAACCCCTCATTATGTGGTGTCTAACCCCTCATTATGTGGTGTCTAACCCCTCATTATGTGGTGTCTAACCCCTCATTATGTGGTGTCTAACCCCTCATTATGTGGTGTCTAACCCCATTATGTGGTGTCTAACCCCATTATGTGGTGTCTAACCCCTCATTGTGTGGTGTCTAACCCCTCATTATGTGGTGTCTAACCCCTCATTATGTGGTGTCTAACCCCATTATGTGGTGTCTCACCCCTCATTATGTGGTGTCTAACCCCATTATGTGGTGTCTCACCCCTCATTATGTGGTGTCTCACCCCTCATTATCTGGTGTCTAACCCCATTATGTGGTGTCTGACCCCTCATTATGTGGTGTCTCACCCCTCATTATCTGGTGTCTAACCCCTCATTATGTGGTGTCTAACCCCTCATTATGTGGTGTCTAACCCCTCATTATGTGGTGTCTAACCCCATTATGTGGTGTCTAACCCCATTATGTGGTGTCTGACCCCTCATTATGTGGTGTCTAACCCCATTATGTGGTGTCTAACCCCATTATGTGGTGTCTAACCCCTCATTATGTGGTGTCTCACCCCTCATTATGTGGTGTCTAACACAATTATGTGGTGTCTCACCCCTCATTATGTTGTGTCTAAACCCATTATGTGGTGTCTAAACCCATTATGTGGTGTCTAACCCCTCATTATGTGGCGTCTAACCCCTCATTATGTGGTGCCTAACCCCTCATTATGTGGTGTCTCACCCCTCATTATGTGGTGTCTAAACCCATTATGTGGTGTCTAAACCCATTATGTGGTGTCTTACCCCCAATTATGTGGTGTCTAACCCCTCATTATGTGGTGCCTAACCCCTCATTATGTGGTGTCTCACCCCTCATTATGTGGTGTCTCACCCCTCATTATGTGGTGTCTAACACAATTATGTGGTGTTTAACCCCATTATGTGGTGTCTCACCCCTCATTATCTGGAGTCTCACCCCTCATTATGTGGTGTCTAACCCCTCATTATGTGGTGCCTAACCCCTCATTATGTGGTGTCTACCCCTCATTATGTGGTGTCTAACCCCTCATTATGTGGTGTCTCACCCCTCATTATGTGGTGTCTCACCCCTCATTATGTGGTGTCTAACACAATTATGTGGTGTTTAACCCAATTATGTGGTGTCTCACCCCTCATTATCTGGTGTCTCACCCCTCATTATGTGGTGTCTAACCCCATTATGTGGTGTCTAACCCCATTATGTGGTGTCTAACCCAATTATGTGGTGTTTAACCCCATTATGTGGTGTCTAACCCCTCATTATGTGATGTCTCACCCCTCATTATCTGGTGTCTAACCCCTCATTATGTGGTTTCTGACCCCTCATTATGTGGTGTCTCAACCCTCATTATCTGGTGTCTAACCCCTCATTATGTGGTGTCTAGCCCCTCATTATGTGGTGTCTAACCCCTCATTATGTGGTGTCTCACCCCTCATTATGTGGTGTCTAACCACATTATGTGGTGTCTCACCCCTCATTATGTGGTGTCTAACCCCTCATTATGTGATGTCTAACCCCTCATTATGTGGTGTCTAACCCCTCATTATGTGGTGTCTCACCCTTCATTATGTGGTGTCTAACCCCTCATTATGTGGTGTCTAACCCCTCATTATGTGGTGTCTAACACAACTATGTGGTGTCTAACCCCATTATGTGGTGTCTAACCCCATTATGTGGTGTCTAACCCCTCATTATGTGGTGTCTAACCCCTCATTATGTGGTGTCTAACCCCTCATTATGTGGTGCCTAACCCCATTATGTGGTGTCTAACCCCATTATGTGGTGTCTGATCCCTCATTAAGTGGTGTCTAACCCCATTATGTGGTAACTAACCCCTCATTATGTGGTGTCTGATCCCTCATTATGTGGTGTCTAACCCCTCATTATGTGGTGTCTGATCCCTCATTATGTGGTGTCTAACCCCATTATGTGGTGTCTAACCCCTCATTATGTGGTGTCTAACCTCATTATGTGGTGTCTGAACCCTCATTATGTGGTGTCTAACCCCTCATTATGTGGTGTCTAACCCCTCATTATGTGGTGTCTGACCCCTCATTATGTGGTGTCTAACCCCTCATTATGTGGTGTCTCACCCCTCATTATGTGGTGTCTAACACAATTATGTGGTGTTTAACCCCATTATGTGGTGTCTCACCCCTCATTATCTGGTGTCTCACCCCTCATTATGTGGTGTCTAACCCCATTATGTGGTGTCTAACCCAATTATGTGGTGTTTAACCCCATTATGTGGTGTCTAACCCCTCATTATGTGATGTCTCACCCCTCATTATCTTGTGTCTAACCCCTCATTATGTGGTGTCTGACCCCTCATTATGTGGTGTCTCACCCCTCATTATCTGGTGTCTAACCCCTCATTATGTGGTGTCTAGCCCCTCATTATGTGGTGTCTAGCCCCTCATTATGTGGTGTCTAACCCCTCATTATGTGGTGTCTCACCCCTCATTATGTGGTGTCTAACCACATTATGTGGTGTCTCACCCCTCATTATGTGGTGTCTAACCCTATTATGTGATGTCTAACCCCTCATTATGTGGTGTCTAACCCCTCATTATGTGGTGTCTCACCCTTCATTATGTGGTGTCTAACCCCTCATTATGTGGTGTCTAACCCCTCATTATGTGGTGTCTAACACAACTATGTGGTGTCTAACCCCATTATGTGGTGTCTAACCCCATTATGTGGTGTCTAACCCCTCATTATGTGGTGTCTAACCCCTCATTATGTGGTGTCTAACCCCATTATGTGGTGTCTGATCCCTCATTATGTGGTGTCTAACCCCATTATGTGGTGTCTAACCCCTCATTATGTGGTGTCTAACCCCTCATTATGTGGTGTCTAACCCCATTATGTGGTGTCTGATCCCTCATTATGTGGTGTCTAACCCCATTATGTGGTGTCTAACCCCTCATTATGTGGTGTCTGATCCCTCATTATGTGGTGTCTAACCCCTCATTGTGTGGTGTCTGATCCCTCATTATGTGGTGTCTAACCCCTCATTATGTGGTGTCTAACCCCTCATTATGTGGTGTCTAACCCCTCATTATGTGGTGTCTGACCCCTCATTATGTGGTGTCTAACCCCTCATTATGTGGTGTCTAACCCCTCATTATGTGGTGTCTGATCCCTCATTATGTGGTGTCTAACCCCTCATTATGTGGTGTCTAACCCCTCATTATGTGGTGTCTAACCCCATTATGTGGTGTCTGATCCCTCATTATGTGGTGTCTAACCCCATTATGTGGTGTCTGAACCCTCATTATGTGGTGTCTGACCCCTCATAATGTGGTGTCTGACCCCTCATAATGTGGTGTCTAACCCCTCATTATGTGGTGTCTAACCCCTCATTATGTGGTGTCTAACCCCTCATTATGTGGTGTCTGACCCCTCATTATGTGGTGTCTAACCCCTCATTATGTGGTGTCTGACCCCTCATTATGTGGTGTCTAACCCCTCATTATGTGGTGTCTGACCCCTCATTACTTGGTGTCTAACCCCTCATTATGTGGTGTCTGACCCCTCATTATGTGGTGTCTAACCCCTCATTATGTGGTGTCTAACCCCTCATTATGTGGTGTCTAACCCCTCATTATGTGGTGTCTGACCCCTCATTATGTGGTGTCTAACCCCTCATTATGTGGTGTCTGACCCCTCATTATGTGGTGTCTAACCCCTCATTATGTGGTGTCTGACCCCTCATTACTTGGTGTCTAACCCCTCATTATGTGGTGTCTGACCCCTCATTATGTGGTGTCTAACCCCTCATTATGTGGTGTCTAACCTCATTATGTGGTGTCTGACCCCTCATTATGTGGTGTCTTACCCCATTATGTGTTGTCTGACCCCTCATTATGTGGTGTCTTACCCCATTATGTGGTGTCTAACCCCTCATTATGTGGTGTCTTACCCCATTATGTGGTGTCTAACCCCTCATTATGTGGTGTCTAACCCCTCATTATGTGTGTTTTGGTAGTGATCTCTAACTCTTCAGCTGTTTCTTGACGATCCTTTCAAATTTGTTCTGTTCTCTTCACATTTACACCAGATGGCAGGAGACACCAACATTCACCATTCTGGAGAACAAGAGATCTGACTCGTTGGAAGGTGAATTTTTATAAAACTACTAATAAACCGTGTCCAAGTCTATGATGACCTCTGACCTTTAGGTTGATGTGTTGTTAAATTGTCCACAGTAGTTTCTGATCTTGTTGAAAATTAAAAATATATATTTGGGGATTTTTTGTCTCATTAAATCATTCAAAAACCTCTCCAAGCCATAAGACTGTTAAATAGTTAGTTAAATAGTTAGTTAAATAGTTAGTTAAATAGTTAGTTAAATAGTTACCCGGAGTATCTGCTTTGACCCTTTATGCACCAACTCTTTTGACTCGTCACACACATGCTGCTGTTACTATTTATCACACATCCTGTTTCCTGGTCGCTTTGTCCCTACTTATATGTACATAATCTACCTCAATTACCGTGTACCCCTCCTACACATTGACTCAGTACTGGTAACGTGTGTATATACACTAGTCATGTTATCATTATTGATTGTTTATTTATTTCCTAATGTTAATATTTTTTCTATTATTTTTCTCTTTCTCTCTGCATTGTTGGGGCAGGGCCCGTCAGTCAGCATTTCACTGTTAGTCTACACCTGTTGTTAACTCTCTCTCTGTATTGTTGGGTAAGAGCCCGTCAGCATTTCACTGTTAGTCTACACCTGTTGTTAACTCTCTCTCTGTATTGTTGGGTAAGAGCCCGTAAGCATTTCACTGTTAGTCTACACCTGTTGTTTTACGAAGTATGTGTCAAATAACATTTGATTTGATATCTATAGACATCACCTTTCCCACATTATAAGTAGACCTATATCTATAGACATCACCTTTCCCACATTATAAGTAGACCTATATCTATACAGAAAGGCAGACCATATAGGGCACTTCCGCGTGTAAATAGCTCATTCACAATTTATTTTTTGGAGGTGGGGCAAGTTCTCATAATCTTTCAGACTTTAATGTCAATTCCTGCATCATGTGATGTAATACTCTTTCTGACCTGGAGTTAACTGATAACATAATCCCTGATCCGCCGTCCATATAGTACAGCAACAACTCATCTAATCTCATTATGGGTCTAAGAGGTTTCAGGGTGAAACTGTCACTGCTTTCCCTGACCCCGGCTCGTTGATACGTTCTCAGAACTAGAGACTTCACTGACCCCTGCTTGATGATACGTTCTCAGAACTAGAGACTTCACTGACCCGGCTCGTTGATACGTTCTCAGAACTAGAGACTTCACTGACCCGGCTCGTTGATACGTTCTCAGAACTAGAGACTTCCCTGACCCGGCTCGTTGATACGTTCTCAGAACTAGAGACTTCACTGACCCTGCTCGTTGATACGTTCTCAGAACTAGAGACTTCACTGACCCGGCTCGTTGATACGTTCTCAGAACTAGAGACTTCACTGACCCCTGCTCGTTGATACGTTCTCAGAACTAGAGACTTCACTGACCCTTGCTCGTTGATACGTTCTCAGAACTAGAGACTTCCCTGACCCGGTTCGTTGATACGTTCTCAGAACTAGAGACTTCACTGACCCGGCTCGTTGATACGTTCTCAGAACTAGAGACTTCACTGACCCTGCTCGTTGTAACGTTCTCAGAACTAGAGACTTCACTGACCCCTGCTCGTTGATACGTTCTCAGAACTAGAGACTTCACTGACCCCTGCTCGTTGATACGTTCTCAGAACTAGAGACTTCACTGACCCTGCTCATTGATACGTTCTCAGAACTCGAGACTTCACTGACCCTGCTCGTTGATACGTTCTCAGAACTAGAGACTTCACTGACCCGGCTCGTTGATACGTTCTCAGAACTAGAGACTTCACTGACCCTGCTCGTTGATACGTTCTCAGAACTAGAGACCGTCTGTTTTATCGGATTGGGCAGTCAGGTACGACCTCAGTCAGGGTTTCACTAGGTAGTCAGAGCAGAGTCATATATCTATGTCATTCTTTGCTGTTGTTATGCAATTTGTGCTTTGTGACGAAGTTGGTCACCGCCCTGCGTACTGTAGGGAAACAACAGATGGACGAAATGGATGAATAAAAGGGAAGGAGTTTATTGTCTAGAAAGAAAGAAAACTATTTCCTGCTGTGTTTACTCCCTCCACACACACACACACACTGCTGAGAAGTGTGACCATTGCTGATTAACACAGAATGGTTTCCAGACAGCAACATCACAATTTCAAAACAAGATGAACCTGTTCTGAGGGCCAGTCCTGAGATAATCATGTCTAAGGAGAAGGGGGTTTAACCGTTATATAGGCAGGGAAGTCTTTGAGGAGTTAGTGACATCAATCAAAGAAACAGTAACATCACTGATGACTAGTGAGATGAAGGAGACTAGTTTGGGTTGAGTTACCTGATGACTAGGGAGATGAAGGAGACTAGTTTGGGTTGAGTTACCTGATGGCTAGTGAGATGAAGGAGACTAGTCTGGGTTGAGTTACCTGTTAACTAGTGAGATGAAGGAGACTAGTCTGGGTTGAGTTACCTAATGACTAGTGAGATGAAGGAGACTAGTCTGGGTTGAGTTACCTGATGACTAGTGAGATGAAGGAGACTAGTCTGGGTTGAGTTACCTGATGACTAGGGAGATGAAGGAGACTAGTATGGGTTGAGTTACCTGATGACTAGTGAGATGAAGGAGACTAGTCTGGGTTGAGTTACCTGATGACTAGTGAGATGAAGGAGACTAGTCTGGGTTGAGTTACCTGATGACTAGGGAGATGAAGGAGACTAGTATGGGTTGAGTTACCTGATGACTAGTGAGATGAAGGAGACTAGTCTGGGTTGAGTTACCTGATGACTAGTGAGATGAAGGAGACTAGTCTGGGTTGAGTTACCTGATGACTAGGGAGATGAAGGAGACTAGTCTGGGTTGAGTTACCTGTTAACTAGTGTGATGAAGGAGACTAGTCTGGGTTGAGTTACCTGTTAACTAGTGTGATGAAGGAGACTAGTCTGGGTTGAGTTACCTGATGACTAGGGAGATGAAGGAGACTAGTTTGGGTTGAGTTACCTGATGACTAGTGAGATGAAGGAGACTAGTCTGGGTTGAGTTACCTGATGACTAGTGAGATGAAGGAGACTAGACTGGGTTGAGTTACCTGTTAACTAGTGTGATGGAGACCAGAACCATAGAGATTATGTACCCTTTGATGTACAGATCTCTATGGACCCCTACACCCCGTAATAATATATGGAAACAAGCCATTTGCCACATGGTCCTGTCATCATTCACTATGAACTGGACTGTGTGTTTACAGGCAGTATGAACTGGGCTGTGTTTTTACAGGCAGTATGAACTGGACTGTGTGTTTACAGGCAGTAGGGCCTGTCATCATTCACTATGAACTGGACTGTTTGTTTACAGGCAGTAGGACCTGTCATCATTCACTATGAACTGGACTGTGTGTTTACAGGCAGTTGGTCCTGTCATCATTCACTATGAACTGGACTGTGTGTTTACAGGCAGTAGGACCTGTCATCATTCACTATGAACTGGACTGTGTGTTTACAGGCAGTAGGACCCGTCATCATTCACTATGAACTGGACTGTGTGTTTACAGGCAGTAGGGCCTGTCATCATTCACTATGAACTGGACTGTGTGTTTACAGGCAGTAGGGCCTGTCATCATTCACTTTGAACTGGACTGTGTGTTAACAAGAAGTAGGACCTGTCATCATTCACCTTGAACTGGACTGTTTGTTTACAGGCAGTATGAACTGGACTGTGTGTTTACAGGCAGTAGGGCCTGTCATCATTCACTCTGAACTGGACTGTGTGTTTACAGGCAGTAGGACCTGACATCATTCACTTTGAACTGGACTGTGTGTTTACAGGCAGTAGGGCCTGTCATCATTCACTATGAACTGGACTGTGTGTTTACAGGAAGTTGCATCATTCACTATGAACTGGACTGTGTGTTTACAGGCAGTAGGGCCTGTCATCATTCACTTTGAACTGGACTGTGTGTTTACAGGCAGTAGGGCCTGTCATCATTCACTATGAACTGGACTGTGTGTTTACAGGCAGTAGGGCCTGTCATCATTCACTATGAACTGGACTGTGTGTTTACAGGAAGTAGGGCCTGTCATCATTCACTATGAACTGGACTGTTTGTTTACAGGCAGTAGGGCCTGTCATCATTCACTTTGAACTGGACTGTGTGTTTACAGGAAGTTGCATCATTCACTATGAACTGGACTGTGTGTTTACAGGAAGTTGCATCATTCACCCTGAACTGGACTGTGTGTTTACAGGAAGTTGCATCATTCAACAGCGCGACTTTAGTTCATTAGAACACATACACTGAATGGATTTCTGCAAATATGAAAATACCACAGTAGTCCTCTTACATTTGGGAACTTCACAGTCCTATTGATCAAATAACCATAAAAAGGATCTCCCCCTCAGTTGCCTACACACATCGACAACAACAAGATCAACAACTAATGCTAGCCAGAGCGAGATGAGCTAAAATCTAACGAGGGGTTATTGGCAGTCAGATTTGCATCGATAAACAATGGGGAATATTAGCCTGCTCGTCCTTCTTCAGCTTGCTTGTCCCAACCCACGTTTTCACAGCTGAATGAGATCACGCCAGTATGCCTTCCCCTTTCATCGATGCCAAATACATTTGATTGACAACTAAGGAATATGTAACAAATCAAATCAAATGTATTTATTAAACCATTTTAACATCAACAGATGTCACAAAGTGCTTACACAGAAACCCCAGCCTAAAAACCCCAAACAGTAAGCAATGAAGTTGTAGAAACACGGTGGCTAGGAAAAACTCCCTAGAAAGGCAGGAACCTAGGATGAAACCTAGAGAGGAACCAGGCTCTGAGGCGTGGCCAGTTCTCTTCTGGCTGTGCCGGGTGGAGAGGAACCAGGCTCTGAGGCGTGGCCAGTCCTCTTCTGGCTGTGCCGGGTGGAGAGGAACCAGGCTCTGAGGCGTGGCCAGTCCTCTTCTGGCTGTGCCGGGTGGAGAGGAACCAGGCTCTGAGGCGTGGCCAGTCCTCTTCTGGCTGTGCCGGTGGAGATTATAAGAGTACAGGGCCATCAAGGCCAGATTGTTCTTCAAGATGTTCAAACGTTCATAGATGACCAGCAGGGTCAAATAATAATCACAGGGGTTGTAGAGGGTGAAGCTGGTCAGTACCTCAGGAGTAAATGTCAATTGGCTTTTCATAGCCGATCATTCAGAGTTAGAGACAGCAGGTGCGGTAGAGAGAGAGACAAAAACAGCAGGTTCGGGACACAGTAGCATGTCCGGTGAACAGGTCAGGGTTCCGCAGGCAGAACAGTTGAAACTGGAGCAGCAGCACAACCAGGTGGACTGGGGACGTGAAAAGCCAGGAGTCATCAGGCCAGGTAGTCCTGAGGTATGATCCTCTATGTCCTTCAACAAAGGGACGTAGACACTATGTCCCTCAAGTCCTCCGGGAGGGGAGAAAGTGAGATGGGAGAATTAGAGGGAGCATACTTAAATTCAAACAGGACACCAGATAAGACAGGAGAATTTCACCAGATATGACAGACTGACCCCAGCCCCCCCGGCACATAGACTTTTGCAGCATACTGGAGGCTGAGACGGGGGTCAGGGGACACTGTGGCCCCATCCGACAATACCCCCAGACAGGGCCAACCAGGCAGGAAATAACCCCACCCACTTTGCCAAAGCACAGCCCCCACACAACTAGAGGGATATCAACAGACCACCAACTTACCATCCTGAGACAAGGGTGAGTATAGCTCACGACAATCTCCTCCACCACATGAGCCAGAGGGGGCGCAAGACCGGAGAGGAAGATCACCTCTGTGACTCAAACCCACTCAAGTTGATTATAGCAACAGAAAAAGCAGCCCACCTAGGGACAGAATGGAAGAGCACTAATAAGCCAGTGACTCAGCCTCCGTAATTGGGTTAGAGGCAGAGAATCCCAGTGGAGGGAGAGGAGAGCAGGCCAGGCAGAGACAGCGAGGGCGGTTCGTTATTCCAGTGCCTTGCCGTTCACCTTCGCACCCCTGGGCCAGACTACACTCAATCATAGGACCTACTGGGGGGGGGCGCAAGAGAGCGTGCTATGGAGTAGACGTGCTTTGCTAGAGCTACGCTCAATTTTGAAACAAATTCATATTTATCTTAACCTCTCACAACCTATAACTTCAAACATTGTCTTGCAATATGACAAAGGGAAAAGGCACCAAAAAGGGTGGCGCTAAACAAGATAATTTGAATGAGATAGACAACAAACCAATTTCAACATCGCCGACCCACGAGGAGTTAGCTGAAGAGGCTAGCTCCCCACAGATCCTACTCAAAGTGACATACTGGCTGCCATAAACTCACTAAGCAAGAAGCTGGACACAAGGTTGGCTGATATCTCAAAGAGTATTGGGACTTTGGCCGGACCTGTGAAGGCAACTAAGGGCAGGGTGCATGAGGTTGAGCAGACGACAGTCGATCACGAGGCCAGGCTACAGGACATAGAGGAACAGTACACAACGTTAAAAAAATGACAACAAAACCCTGAAGGCCCGATTTGGAAATGATCGAGTCGCATTCAAGACGCCAGAACATCTGAATATGTGGGATCCAGGAGGACACTGAGAACGGGACAGGAGGACACTGAGGAAGGGACAGGAGGACACTGAGAACGGGACAGGAGGACACTGAGGAAGGGACAGGAGGACACTGAGGAAGGGACAGGAGGACACTGAGAAAGGGACAGGAGGACACTGAGAAAGGGACAGGAGGACACTGAGAAAGGGACAGGAGGACACTGAGAAAGGGACAGGAGGACACTGAGAAAGGGACAGGAGGACACTGAGAAAGGGACAGGAGGACACTGAGAAAGGGACAGGAGGACACTGAGAAAGGGACAGGAGGACACTGAGAAAGGGACAGGAGGACACTGAGAAAGGGACAGGAGGACACTGAGGAAGGGACAGGAGGACACTGAGAACGGGACAGGAGGACACTGAGGACGGGACAGGAGGACACTGAGAACGGGACAGGAGGACACTGAGAACGGGACAGGAGGACACTGAGGAAGGGAAACACACTGAATTTGTCTCGGAGCTGATATCGGCACTGCTGGGGAGTGAACACTTCAAAACGGCCACCCTGATCGACCACGCACACAGATCACAGGCAACAAAGCAGGCCAAGGGCGCGCCACCAAGGCCATTCATAAAGGGTGGGATTAGAGGTTACATCCTTTCTTATACATCAGAGAGGAAGAAACGCGCCAATAGAAATGAAAGAGAGAAATTGAAAGAGAGTTAGGGGGAACAGGGGAACGTTTTTAAGAAGAATTCCTCGAATGCAGTCCTTGAGAAGATCACAAAGTTGAAATATGAATACAATACCATCCTTTCGAAACGGATGGGCTCTTTACTTGCTAGAACGCAACAAAGTTATTTTGAACTGGGGGACAAACCACATAAATTATTAGCAAGACAGCTAAGGCATGTACAGGCATCTAGAGCTATTCACAAAATAAAAGACAAGAAGGGTCAAATAGTAACAGATCCGCAAGACATTAATAAATGCTTTGCGCAGTTTTACTCAGAGCTATATCAATCAAAATGCGAATGCTACTGATCCACAAACTATGGAACGCTTTCTCGCTGAATGTGAAACTTCCTAAACTAGACAGGGGGGGCAGCTGCTGCAATCGATGGATAACTTTAGAGGAAATTACCCCCCCCCCCCTCAAGGTGCGATAACTTTAGAGGAAACTAACAAAGCGATAGCAGAAAGACCACCCTGGGCCCGGTGGATAACTTTAGAGGACACTAACACAGCGATAGCAGAAAGACCCCCCTGGGCCCGATGGATAACTTTAGAGGAAACTAACACAGCGATAGCAGAAAGACCCCTGGGCCCGATGGATAACTTTAGAGGAAACTAACACAGCGATAGCAGAAAGTCCCCTGGGCCCGATGGATAACTTTAGAGGAAACTAACACAGCGATAGCAGAAAGACCCCTGGGCCCGATGGATAACTTTAGAGGAAACTAACACAGCGATAGCAGAAAGACCCCCCTGGGCCCGATGGATAACTTTAGAGGAAACTAACACAGCGATAGCAGAAAGACCCCTGGGCCCGATGGATAACTTTAGAGGAAACTAACACAGCGATAGCAGAAAGACCCCCCTGGGCCCGGTGGATAACTTTAGAGGAAACTAACACAGCGATAGCAGAAAGACCCCCCTGGGCCCGATGGATAACTCTGGAGGAAACTAACACAGCGATAGCAGAAAGACCCCCCTGGGCCCGATGGATAACTTTAGAGGAAACTAACACAGCGATAGCAGAAAGGCCCCTGGGCCCGATGGATAACTTTAGAGGAAACTAACACAGCGATAGCAGAAAGACCCCTGGGCCCGATGGATAACTTTAGAGGAAACTAACACAGCGATAACAGAAAGGCCCCTGGGCCCGATGGATAACTTTAGAGGAAACTAACACAGCGATAGCAGAAAGACCCCCCTGGGCCCGATGGATAACTTTAGAGGAAACTAACACAGCGATAGCAGAAAGACCCCTGGGCCCGATGGATAACTTTAGAGGAAACTAACACAGCGATAGCAGAAAGGCCCCTGGGCCCGATGGATAACTTTAGAGGAAATTAACACAGCGATAGCAGAAAGACCCCTGGGCCCGATGGATAACTTTAGAGGAAACTAACACAGCGATAGCAGAAAGACCCCTGGGCCCGATGGATAACTTTAGAGGAAACTAACACAGCGATAGCAGAAAGGCCCCCCTGGGCCCGATGGATAACTTTAGAGGAAACTAACACAGCGATAGCAGAAAGGCCCCCCTGGGCCCGATGGATAACTTTAGAGGAAACTAACACAGCGATAGCAGAAAGACCCCCCTGGGCCCCATGGATAACTTTAGAGGAAACTAACACAGCGATAGCAGAAAGAACCCTGGGCCCGATGGATAACTTTAGAGGAAACTAACACAGCGATAGCAGAAAGACCCCCCTGGGCCCGATGGATAACTTTAGAGGAAACTAACACAGCGATAGCAGAAAGACCCCTGGGCCCGATGGATAACTTTAGAGGAAACTAACACAGCGATAGCAGAAAGACCCCCCTGGGCCCGGTGGATAACTTTAGAGGAAACTAACACAGCGATAGCAGAAAGACCCCCCTGGGCCCGATGGATAACTTTAGAGGAAACTAACACAGCGATAGCAGAAAGGCCCCTGGGCCCGATGGATAACTTTAGAGGAAATTAACACAGCGATAGCAGAAAGACCCCTGGGCCCGATGGATAACTTTAGAGGAAACTAACACAGCGATAGCAGAAAGACCCCTGGGCCCGATGGATAACTTTAGAGGAAACTAACACAGCGATAGCAGAAAGGCCCCCCTGGGCCCGATGGATAACTTTAGAGGAAACTAACACAGCGATAGCAGAAAGGCCCCCCTGGGCCCGATGGATAACTTTAGAGGAAACTAACACAGCGATAGCAGAAAGACCCCCCTGGGCCCCATGGATAACTTTAGAGGAAACTAACACAGCGATAGCAGAAAGACCCCCCTGGGCCCGATGGATAACTTTAGAGGAAACTAACACAGCGATAGCAGAAAGGCCCCTGGGCCCGATGGATAACTTTAGAGGAAACTAACACAGCGATAGCAGAAAGACCACCCTGGGCCCGATGGATAACTTTAGAGGAAACTAACACAGCGATAGCAGAAAGACCCCCCTGGGTCCGATGGATAACTTTGGAGGAAACTAACACAGCGATAGCAGAAAGACCCCTGGGCCCGATGGATAACTTTAGAGGAAACTAACACAGCGATAGCAGAAAGACCCCCCTGGGCCCGATGGATAACTTTAGAGGAAACTAACACAGCGATAGCAGAAAGACCCCTGGGCCCGATGGATAACTTTAGAGGAAACTAACACAGCGATAGCAGAAAGACCCCCCTGGGCCCGGTGGATAACTTTAGAGGAAACTAACACAGCGATAGCAGAAAGACCCCCCTGGGCCCGATGGATAACTCTAGAGGAAACTAACACAGCGATAGCAGAAAGACCCCCCTGGGCCCGATGGATAACTTTAGAGGAAACTAACACAGCGATAGCAGAAAGGCCCCTGGGCCCGATGGATAACTTTAGAGGAAACTAACACAGCGATAGCAGAAAGACCACCCTGGGCCCGATGGATAACTTTAGAGGAAACTAACACAGCGATAGCAGAAAGACCCCCCTGGGTCCGATGGATAACTTTGGAGGAAACTAACACAGCGATAGCAGAAAGACCCCTGGGCCCGATGGATAACTTTAGAGGAAATTAACACAGCGATAGCAGAAAGACCCCTGGGCCCGATGGATAACTTTAGAGGAAACTAACACAGCGATAGCAGAAAGACCCCTGGGCCCGATGAATAACTTTAGAGGAAACTAACACAGCGATGGCAGAAAGGCCCCTGGGCCCGATGGATAACTTTAGAGGAAACTAACACAGCGATAGCAGAAAGACCCCCCTGGGCCCGATGGATAACTTTAGAGGAAACTAACACAGCGATAGCAGAAAGAACCCTGGGCCCGATGGATAACTTTAGAGGAAACTAACACAGCGATAGCAGAAAGGCCCCTGGGCCCGATGGATAACTTTAGAGGAAACTAACACAGCGATAACAGAAAGGCCCCTGGGCCCGATGGATAATTTTAGAGGAAACTAACACAGCGATAGCAGAAAGGCCCCTGGGCCCGATGGATAACTTTAGAGGAAACTAACACAGCGATAACAGAAAGGCCCCTGGGCCCGATGGATAACTTTAGAGGAAACTAACACAGCGATAGCAGAAAGACCCCCCTGGGCCCGATGGATAACTTTAGAGGAAACTAACACAGCGATAGCAGAAAGACCCCTGGGCCCGATGGATAACTTTAGAGGAAACTAACACAGCGATAGCAGAAAGGCCCCTGGGCCCGATGGATAACTTTAGAGGAAACTAACACAGCGATAGCAGAAAGGCCCCTGGGCCCGATGGATAACTTTAGAGGAAACTAACACAGCGATAGCAGAAAGACCCCCCTGGGCCCGATGGATAACTTTAGAGGAAACTAACACAGCGATAGCAGAAAGGCCCCTGGGCCCGATGGATAACTTTAGAGGAAACTATCACAGCGATAACAGAAAGGCCCCTGGGCCCGATGGATAACTTTAGAGGAAACTAACACAGCGATAGCAGAAAGACCCCTGGGCCCGATGGATAACTTTAGAGGAAACTAACACAGCGATAGCAGAAAGGCCCCCCTGGGCCCGATGGATAACTTTAGAGGAAACTAACACAGCGATAGCAGAAAGACCCCCCTGGGCCCGATGGATAACTTTAGAGGAAACTAACACAGCGATAACAGAAAGGCCCGCCTGGGCCCGGTGGATAACTTTAGAGGAAACTAACACAGCGATAGCAGAAAGGCCCCCCTGGGCCCGATGGATAACTTTAGAGGAAACTAACACAGCGATAGCAGAAAGGCCCCCCTGGGCCCGATGGATAACTTTAGAGGAAACTAACACAGCGATAGCAGAAAGACCCCCCTGGGCCCGATGGATAACTTTAGAGGAAACTAACACAGCGATAGCAGAAAGAACCCTGGGCCCGATGGATAACTTTAGAGGAAACTAACACAGCGATAGCAGAAAGAACCCTGGGCCCGATGGATAACTTTAGAGGAAACTAACACAGCGATAGCAGAAAGACCCCCCTGGGCCCGATGGATAACTCTAGAGGAAACTAACACAGCGATAGCAGAAAGACCCCCCTGGGCCCGATGGATAACTCTAGAGGAAACTAACACAGCGATAGCAGAAAGACCCCCCTGGGCCCGATGGATAACTTTAGAGGAAACTAACACAGCGATAGCAGAAAGACCCCCTGGGCCCGATGGATAACTTTAGAGGAAACTAACACAGCGATAGCAGAAAGGCCCCTGGGCCCGATGGATAACTTTAGAGGAAACTAACACAGCGATAGCAGAAAGACCCCCCTGGGCCCGATGGATAACTTTAGAGGAAACTAACACAGCGATAGCAGAAAGGCCCCTGGGCCCGATGGATAACTTTAGAGGAAACTAACACAGCGATAGCAGAAAGACCCCCCTGGGCCCGATGGATAACTTTAGAGGAAACTAACACAGCGATAGCAGAAAGACCCCTGGGCCAGATGGATAACTTTAGAGGAAACTAACACAGCGATAGCAGAAAGACCCCCCTGGGCCCGATGGATAACTTTAGAGGAAACTAACACAGCGATAGCAGAAAGGCCCCTGGGCCCAATGGATAACTTTAGAGGAAACTAACACAGCGATAGCAGAAAGACCCCTGGGCCCGATGGATAACTTTAGAGGAAACTAACACAGCGATAGCAGAAAGACCCCTGGGCCCGATGGACAACTTTAGAGGAAACTAACACAGCGATAGCAGAAAGACCCCCCTGGGCCCGATGGATAACTTTAGAGGAAACTAACACAGCGATAGCAGAAAGACCCCTGGGCCAGATGGATAACTTTAGAGGAAACTAACACAGCGATAGCAGAAAGACCCCCCTGGGCCCGATGGATAACTTTAGAGGAAACTAACACAGCGATAGCAGAAAGGCCCCTGGGCCCGATGGATAACTTTAGAGGAAACTAACACAGCGATAACAGAAAGACCCCTGGGCCCGATGGATAACTTTAGAGGAAACTAACACAGCGATAGCAGAAAGACCCCTGGGCCCGATGGATAACTTTAGAGGAAACTAACACAGCGATAGCAGAAAGACCCCTGGGCCCGATGGATAACTTTAGAGGAAACTAACACAGCGATAGCAGAAAGACCCCTGGGCCCGATGGATAACTTTAGAGGAAACTAACACAGCGATGGCAGAAAGACCCCCCTGGGCCCGATGGATAACTTTAGAGGAAACTAACACAGCGATAGCAGAAAGGCCCCTGGGCCCGATGGATAACTTTAGAGGAAACTAACACAGCGATAACAGAAAGGCCCCTGGGCCCGATGGATAACTTTAGAGGAAACTAACACAGCGATTGCAGAAAGACCCCCCTGGGCCCGATGGATAACTTTAGAGGAAACTAACACAGCGATAGCAGAAAGACCCCCCTGGGCCCGATGGATAACTTTAGAGGAAACTAAAACAGCGATAGCAGAAAGACCCCCCTGGGCCCGATGGATAACTTTAGAGGAAACTAACACAGCGATAACAGAAAGGCCCCTGGGCCCGATGGATAACTTTAGAGGAAACTAACACAGCGATAGCAGAAAGACCCCCCTGGGCCCGATGGATAACTTTAGAGGAAACTAACACAGCGATAACAGAAAGGCCCCTGGGCCCGATGGATAACTTTAGAGGAAACTAACACAGCGATAGCAGAAAGACCCCCCTGGGCCCGATGGATAACTTTAGAGGAAACTAACACAGCGATAGCAGAAAGACCCCCCTGGGCCCGATGGATAACTTTAGAGGACACTAACACAGCGATAGCAGAAAGACCCCTGGGCCCGATGGATAACTTTAGAGGAAACTAACACAGCGATAGCAGAAAGGCCCCCCTGGGCCCGATGGATAACTTTAGAGGAAACTAACACAGCGATGGCAGAAAGACCCCCCTGGGCCCGATGGATAACTTTAGAGGACACTAACACAGCGATAGCAGAAAGGCCCCTGGGCCCGATGGATAACTTTAGAGGAAACTAACACAGCGATAGCAGAAAGACCCCCCTGGGCCCGATGGATAACTTTAGAGGACACTAACACAGCGATAGCAGAAAGACCCCCCTGGGCCCGATGGATAACTTTAGAGGACACTAACACAGCGATAGCAGAAAGACCCCACTGGGCCCGATGGATAACTTTAGAGGAAACTAACACAGCGATAACAGAAAGGCCCCCCTGGGCCCGATGGATAACTTTAGAGGAAACTAACACAGCGATAGCAGAAAGACCCCCCTGGGCCCGATGGATAACTTTAGAGGAAACAAACACAGCGATAGCAGAAAGACCCCCCTGGGCCCGATGGATAACTTAGAGGAAACTAACACAGCGATAGCAGAAAGGCCCCTGGGCCCGATGGATAACTTTAGAGGAAACTAACACAGCGATAGCAGAAAGGCCCCCCTGGGCCCGATGGATAAGTAATAATATCCTATTATAAGATAAGATAAGTAATAATAAGCCAAACTTCCGCAAACACTGTATTAAAAGTAACATATATAACACATATAACTGTATGAGGCTACAAAAACTCTGATCTTGAAAAAAGATAGAGATTCCATGGAGATGTCGCCTTATCACACCGTGTCGTTACTCCCCATAGAAAATAAGGTGTTGACAAAGGTATTGGCAAACATATTGAAAAAATATTTTTCTGACATCATACACAGACCAGACAGGTTTTATCCCGTGCCGACATTCCATTGTGACGTGTATACAGTTGAAGTCGGAAGTTTACATACACTTAGGTTGGAGTCATTAAACTCGTTTTTCAACCACTCCCCAAATGTCTTTTTAACAAACTATAGTTTTGGCAAGTCGGTTAGGACATCTACTTTGTGCATGACACAAGTCATTTTTCCAACAATTGTTTACAGACAGATAATTTCACTTATAATTCATTGTATCACAATTCCAGTGGGTCAGAAGTTTACATACACTAAGTTGACTGTGCCTTTAAACAGCTTGGAACATTCCAGAAAATTATGTCATGACTTTAGAAGCTTCTGATAGGCTAATTGACATAATTTGAGTCAATTGGAGGTGTACTTGTGGATGTATTTCAAGGCCTACCTTCAAACTCAGTGCCTCTTCGCTTGACATCATGGGAAAATTAAATGAAATCAGCCAAGACCTAAAAAAAGAATGGTAGACCTCCACAAGTCTGGCTCATCCTTGGGAGCAATTTCCAAACGCCGGAAGTTTCCACGTTCATCTGTACAAACAATAGTATGCAAGTATAAACACCATGGGACCACCACGCAGCCGTCATACTGCTCAGGAAGGAGACGCGTTCTGTCTTCTAGAGATGAACGTACTTTGGTGTGAAAAGTGAAAATCAATCCCAGAACAACAGCAAAGGCCCTTGTGAAGATGCTGGAGGAAACAGGTACAAAAGTATCTATATCCACAGTAAAACGAGTCCGACATCAACATAACCTGAAAGGCCGCTCAGCAAGGAATAAGCCACTGCTCCAAAACCGCCATAAAAAAGCCAGACTACGGTTTGCAACTGCACATGTGGACAAAGATCGTACTTTTGTAGAAATATCCTCTGTTCTGATGAAACAAAAATAGAACTGTTTGGCCATAATGACCATCGTTATGTTTGGTGGGAAAAGGGGGAGGCTTGCAAGCCGAAGAACACCATCCCAACCGTGAAGCAAGGGGGAGGCAGCATCATGTTGTGGGGATGCTTTGCTGCAGGAGGGACTGATGCACTTCACAAAATAGATAGCATCATGAGGTAGGAAAATTATGTGGATATATTGAAGCAACATCTCAAGACATCAGTCAGGAAGTTAAAGCTTGAACGCAAATGGGTCTTCAAAATGGACAATGACCCCAAGCATACTTTCAAAGTTGTGGCAAAATGGCTTAATTACTAAGGACAACAAAGTCAAGGTATTGGAGCGACCATCGCAAAGCCCTGACTTCATTTCCATAGAACATTTGTGGGCAGAACTGAAAAAGTGTGTGTGAACAAGGAGGCCTACAAACCTGACTCAGTTACAACAGCTCTGTCAGGATTAATGGGCCAAAATTCACCCAACTTATTTGGGAAGCTTGTGGAAGGCTACCTGAAACGTTTGACCCAAGTTAAACAATTTAAAGGCAATGCTACCAAATACTAATTGAGTGTATGTAAACTTCTGACCCACTGGGAATGTGATGAAAATAATAAAAAGCTGAAATAAATAATTCTCTCTACTATTATTATGACATTTCACATTCTTAAAATAAAGTGGTGATCCTAACTGACCTAAGACAGGGAATTTTAACTAGGATTAAATGTCAGGAATTGTGAAAAACTGAGTTTAAATGTATTTGGCTAAGGTGTATGTAAACTTCCGACTTCAACTGTATACACTACATTTTGAGACGCCTTTTCAACGTAATGTATCATGATCATAAAGTTGAGGCAGTGATAATTGCTCTTGACGCAGAGAAGACATTTGATCAGATTGAGTTGAAGCACATGTGGAAAAGTTTACCTGGGATCCGTCAGAAGGATATGTCTTCGTGGCTTTTGATTGAGCAGGCCACCTGTCAACGTTCCTCACTCCCTGCACTTGTTAATAGTCCAGAACATGGGGGGGGGAAGCCACTTATGACCAGTCGTTTGTCATACTCTTAGGATCTGGAAACAGATGAGGTATTTTCTTAACATACCCACTGTTTACATTGACAGCCCGTTGAGCCTGAATCATGCTTTCCACCCTGCATTGGGTGTTTTTCACAGTGGAGGAAGAAGGGGCTCACATTGGTAATTCATACATGGAGGGTCAGTTAGCTTCATTTCAACTATTACAGGGAAAGTTTAACATGCCAACAACATGGTTTTTCAGATTCCTCCAAATCCGGACTTTCTTAAAGGATACATATACCACAGAATGACATTAAGCCAAATAATCTTACATTAGATAGCCTGATCCTTGTCTTACCCCATTCGAAAGGGTCAGTCTCTAGACTGTATGATGTGCTACAGGCCCACATAGAGGTATCCACAGACACTATTAAAAGGGTCGGTCTGTAGACTGTATGATGTGTTACAGGCCCACATAGAGGTATCCACAGACACTATTAAAAGGGCTTGGGAGCAGGAACTTGGTTCAGAAATCTCAGATGAGGACTAGGTAGAAGCTCTCAGATGAGGACTGGGTAGAACCTCTCAAATGAGGACCGGGTAGAACCTCTCAGATGAGGACCGGGTAGAAGCTCTCAGATGAGGACCGGGTAGAACCTCTCAGATGAGGACCGGGTAGAAGCTCTCAGATGAGGACTGGGTAGAAGCTCTCAGATGAGGACTGGGTAGAACCTCTCAGATGAGAACCGGAAGAACCTCTCAAATGAGGACCGGGTAGAAGCTCTCAGATGAGGACTGGGTAGAACCTCTCAGATGAGAACCGGAAGAACCTCTCAAATGAGGACCGGGTAGAAGCTCTCAGATGAGGACTGGGTAGAACCTCTCAAATGAGGACTGGGTAGAAGCTCTCAGAAGTATAAACCACAGTTCAGTAAATCCCAGATACAACCTTGTTCAGTTTAAGGTGATACACAGGTTACATTAATCAAAAGTAAAACTGTATAAAATATTCCCGGACACCTCACCACTGTGTGAGAGGTGCAAGCAGGAGGAGGGGACATTGACCCACTTGGACATGTCCTAAATTACAGGCTTACTGGGCTCTTATTTTTGATGACTTATCTAAGGCCTTTGATAGAGTTCTAGCCCCAGACACATTGATCGCTCTGTTTGGTACAGTTGATGAGAATAACCAGGAAGTGAAGCCTGTCTCTCGTTGTACTATATTCGTCAAAAGGATCATATTGCAATTTTGGAAATTGGAGACTGTACCTACCTTTGAAATGTGGTTACGGGATTTAGGGAATGTAATACATATGGAAAGGATACAATTCCTCCAATAGAAGTCCAATGTTTTACAGAATATGGCAGCCGATACTGGATAAATGGTCTAGTCCCGCTTCATAACTGGGCTGACGATCTGCTGCTACTCTGTGCTTTACTCCACTCAATATTTATTTGGGTTTAACTACACTGCTTGTAATGACTATATGCTGTCTTCTTATACATGTACCACCTAATAGGATTTTGTTTTATTTTGTGTATGTGTGAGTTAAGTTTTGTCCTCTAAATTAGCCATGCCATTCAACAGTACAATGAATGTCAATGTTTGTATCGCTGTCTTAAAAATAAAATAAAAAGTATTCGAAAATAAATGTAAAAAAGTCTTAATCATAAACAAACCAAGTCTGCCAACCCAGACAGGAAGATCACGTCAGTAACTCAACCCACTCAAATCCCAGTGGAGAGAGGGGAACCGGCCAGGCAGAGACAGCAAGGGCGGTTCGTTGCTCCAGAGCCTTTCCGTTCACCTTCACACTCCTGGGCCAGACTACACTCAATCATAGGACCTACTGAAGAGATAAGTCTTCAGTAAAGACTTACAGGTTGAGACCGAGTCTGCGTCTCTCACATGGGTAGGCAGACCGTTCCATAAAAATGTAGCTCTATAGGAGAAAGCCCTGCCTCCAGCTGTTTGCTTAGACATTCTAGGGACAATTAGGAGGCCTGCGTCTTGTGACTGTAGAGTAAGGTAGGAGTAAGCCCATGTAATGCTTTGAAGGTTAGCAGTAAAACCTTGAAAATCAGCCCTAGCCTTAACAGGAAGCCAGTGTAGGGAGCCTAGCACTGGAGTCACATGATCAAATGTTATGGTTCTAGTCAGGATTCTAGCAGCTGTATTTAGCACAAATTGAAGTGTATTTAGTGCTTTATCCAGGTAGCCGGAGAGTAGAGCATTGCAGTAGTCTAATCTAGAAGTGACAAAAGCATGGATTAGCTTTTCTGCATCATTATTTTAAGACGATAGAAGGTTTAGACGCCGTGTCAAGAGATACAGGATTTTTTGTTTTTTACGTGATCCTTCATTGATCCTAGATCCTTGCAGTTCTGTGGAGACTCAGGACAAATGAGTTTTGGATAAATAAGCAACGTTCCTCACCGAGTTCCCTGAATTCCTATCGGACGGTTACTTGATCCACACAGGCTTGGTCCTGTTTGTGGGTGAGTCCCAGAAAGAGGCTCAGTTATCTACAAATTCTATCTTTAGGGAGGGGCAGAAAACAGCTTTCAACCAGTGATTCATCACTCCCCCTAACTGGGAGGGGCCAGAGACTCCCCCTAACTGGGAGGGGCCAGAGACTCTGCTGTAGAGCTCATCACTCCCCCTAACTGGGAGGGGCCAGAGACTCTGCTGTAGAGCTCATCACTCCCCCTAACTGAGAGGGGCCAGAGACTCTGTTGTAGAGCTCATCACTCCCCCTAACTGGGAGGGGCCAGAGACTCTGCTGTAGAGCTCATCACTCCCCCTAACTGGGAGGGGCCAGAGACTCCCCCTAACTGGGAGGGGTCAGAGACTCTGCTGTAGAGCTCATCACTCCCCCTAACTGGGAGGGGCCAGAGACTCCCCCTAACTGGGAGGGGCCAGAGACTCTGCTGTAGAGCTCATCACTCCCCCTAACTGGGAGGGGCCAGAGACTCTGCTGTAGAGCTCATCACTCCCCCTAACTGGGAGGGGCCAGAGACTCTGTTGTAGAGCTCATCACTCCCCCTAACTGGGAGGGGCCAGAGACTCTGTTGTAGAGCTCATCACTCCCCCTAACTGGGAGGGGCCAGAGACTCCCCCTAACTGGGAGGGGTCAGAGACTCTGCTGTAGAGCTCATCACTCCCCCTAACTGGGAGGGGCCAGAGACTCCCCCTAACTGGGAGGGGCCAGAGACTCTGCTGTAGAGCTCATCACTCCCCCTAACTGGGAGGGGCCAGAGACTCTGCTGTAGAGCTCATCACTCCCCCTAACTGGGAGGGGCCAGAGACTCTGTTGTAGAGCTCATCACTCCCCCTAACTGGGAGGGGCCAGAGACTCTGCTGTAGAGCTCATCACTCCCCCTAACTGGGAGGGGCCAGAGACTCTGCTGTAGAGCTCATCACTCCCCCTAACTGGGAGGGGCCAGAGACTCTGCTGTAGAGCTCATCACTCCCCCTAACTGGGAGGGGCCAGAGACTCTGCTGTAGAGCTCATCACTCCCCCTAACTGGGAGGGGCCAGAGACTCTGCTGTAGAGCTCATCACTGCCCCTAACTGGGAGGGGCCAGAGACTCTGTTGTAGAGCTCATCACTCCCCCTAACTGGGAGGGGCCAGAGACTCTGCTGTAGAGCTCATCACTCCCCCTAACTGGGAGGGGCCAGAGACTCTGCTGTAGAGCTCATCACTCCCCCTAACTGGGAGGGGCCAGAGACTCCCCCTAACTGGGAGGGGTCAGAGACTCTGCTGTAGAGCTCATCACTCCCCCTAACTGGGAGGGGCCAGAGACTCCCCCTAACTGGGAGGGGCCAGAGACTCTGCTGTAGAGCTCATCACTCCCCCTAACTGGGAGGGGCCAGAGACTCTGCTGTAGAGCTCATCACTCCCCCTAACTGGGAGGGGCCAGAGACTCTGTTGTAGAGCTCATCACTCCCCCTAACTGGGAGGGGCCAGAGACTCTGTTGTAGAGCTCATCACTCCCCCTAACTGGGAGGGGCCAGAGACTCCCCCTAACTGGGAGGGGTCAGAGACTCTGCTGTAGAGCTCATCACTCCCCCTAACTGGGAGGGGCCAGAGACTCCCCCTAACTGGGAGGGGCCAGAGACTCTGCTGTAGAGCTCATCACTCCCCCTAACTGGGAGGGGCCAGAGACTCCCCCTAACTGGGAGGGGCCAGAGACTCTGCTGTAGAGCTCATCACTCCCCCTAACTGGGAGGGGCCAGAGACTCTGCTGTAGAGCTCATCACTCCCCCTAACTGGGAGGGGCCAGAGACTCTGTTGTAGAGCTCATCACTCCCCCTAACTGGGAGGGGCCAGAGACTCTGTTGTAGAGCTCATCACTCCCCCTAACTGGGAGGGGCCAGAGACTCTGCTGTAGAGCTCATCACTCCCCCTAACTGGGAGGGGCCAGAGACTCTGCTGTAGAGCTCATCACTCCCCCTAACTGGGAGGGGCCAGAGACTCTGCTGTAGAGCTCATCACTCCCCCTAACTGGGAGGGGCCAGAGACTCTGCTGTAGAGCTCATCACTCCCCCTAACTGGGAGGGGCCAGAGACTCCCCCTAACTGGGAGGGGGCCAGAGACAATTACTCGATGCCAACACATCTTTCTAGCTAAATTACACGCTGAGGTTATATTGCGCTTGGTGACATGACTGTTTCATCCTAACATCGTTGGTGCCAACGTGGATAACAATATCATTATACCTTGTAGCCTTAGCCAGCACCATCTTGCTGTATGGTCCAGTCGACATGTTTTCTAGTTGAATAACCAGCCTCGGCTACTGCTCTAATGTTGCTGTTAAAGGCACACGTGTTTCTGCTTCGCATGGTGTTTTGTTGCAGTTTTTTTGGGGTGGTTATTCATTGTCAAGCTTTAAAAACCTAAGCTAGACTGTGACTGTACACTTTCCCTACACTGTGAACTGTAAACGGGACACACGAAAGCAGCACATTTGAAGTATAATTATTTTATTTTTATATTTTGCAAGTGCATCAGGCTGTAATTTAATAAAGTAGATAACTCAACTGTAGACTCATTTACAGCAAGCAGTACCAGAGCACCAAGTCTAGGTCCAAGAGGCTTCGAAACAGCTTCTACCCCCAAGACATAAGACTCCTGAACAGCTCATCAAAGGGCTACCCAGACCCCTCTTTTACACTGCTGCTACTCTCTGTTTATAATCTATGCATAGTCACTTTAACTCTACCTACATGTACATATTACCTCAACTAACCGGTGCCCCCATACATTGACTCTGTACTGGTACCCCCTGTATATTGCCTCGCTATTGTTATTTTAATGCTGATGTTTAATTATTTGTTACTTTTATTTTCTATTTTTTACTTAACACTTTTTAAATATTTATTATTAACTTAAAGCATTGTTGGTTAAGGGTTGTAAATAAACCTTTCACAGTAAGGTCTACATTTGTAGTATTAGGCGCATGTGACAAGTAAAATTTGATGTGATTTCTACTCACTCAGCCTGCGAGCATGTTTTGACACGTGCCAGCCTATCAGCATGTTATGACTGTGCCCTCTTGCTAGTTTAATTGGATTGACTTTCCCAGACTTAGTTACAGTTATATGTTTTGTTCAAAATATTGAGTCATTGAAATTGAAACCGTGCATCCCGAATGGGTGGAGGCAGCACAAAATGTACCAGGGCAGCTGTGATTTACAACCTGATAGCAATATATTTTGAGAAATATATTGAGAAATACTGAAATATACTGAGAGAAATATACTGAAATATACTGAGAAATGTATTGGTGAATTATATTAGTCATTCATTGAACTGTAGCCATCTATTCTAACAACAATGTCTTACTATACTCCATGGATTTTTTTGTCAAATATAACCTGTTTTCTAAACCTTGTATGAAGTTGGTTTTGAATCATAAACTGAGAATTAGATATTTTTGACTGATATTATGATTGTCTGTATGTTTCTGTCACGCCTACTCTCGCTCCCCCTCTCCAGCATTCAACGTCGCCAGTCTACTAAGCACTGGCCTTGGCAACCATCATTACGCACACCTGGTCCCCATCATTACACACACCTGGTCCCCATCATTACACACACCTGGTCCCCAATCATTACGCACACCTGGTCCCCAATCATTACCCACACCTGGTCCCCAATCATTACGCACACCTGGTCCCCATCATTACGCACACCTGGTCCCCATCATTACGCACACCTGGTCCCCGATCATTACACACACCTGGTCCCCATCATTACACACACCTGGTCCTCATCATTACGCACACCTGGTCCCCAATCATTACCCACACCTGGTCCTCAATCATTACACACACCTGGTCCCCATCATTACGCACACCTGGTCCCCATTATTACGCACACCTGGTCCCCAATCATTGCACACACCTGGTCCCCATCATTACGCACACCTGGTCCCCAATCATTACACACACCTGGTCCCCATCATTACACACACCTGGTCCCCAATCATTACACACACCTGGTCCCCATCATTACACACACCTGGTCCACCATTACACACACCTGGTCCCCATCATTACACACACCTGGTCCCCAATCATTACACACACCTGGTCCCCATCATTACACACACCTGGTCCACCATTACACACACCTGGTCCCCATCATTACACATACCTGGTCCCCAATCCTTACACACACCTGGTCCACCATTACACACACCTGGTCCCCAATCCTTACACACACCTGGTCCACCATTACACACACCTGGTCCCCATCATTACACACACCTGGTCCCCAATCATTACGCACACCTGGTCCCCAATCATTACACACACCTGGTCCCCATCATTACGCACACCTGGTCCTCATCATTACGCACACCTGGTCCCCATCATTACGCACACCTGGTCCATCATTACACACCTGGTCCCCATCATTACACACACCTGGTCCCCATTATTACACACAACTGGTCCATCATTACACACCTGGTCCCCATCATTACACACACCTGGTCCCCATTATTACACACACCTGGTCCCCAATCATTACACACACCTGGTCCATCATTACACACACCTGGTCCCCATCATTACACACACCTGGTCACCAATCATTACACACACCTGGTCCCCATCACTACTCACACCTGGTCCCCATCATTACACACACCTGGTCCCCATCATTACACACACCTGGTCCCCATCGGTACACACACCTGGTCCCCAATCATTATGCACACCTGGTCCCCAATCATTGCACACACCTGGTCCATCATTACACACACCTGGTCCCCAATCATTACGCACACCTGGTCCCCAATCATTACACACACCTTGTCCATCATTACACACACCTGGTCCCCATCATTACACACACCTGGTCCCCAATCATTACACACACCTTGTCCATCATTACACACACCTGGTCCCCATCACTACTCACACCTGGTCCCCATCATTACACACACCTTGTCCATCATTACACACCTGGTCCCCAATCATTACGCACACCTGGTCCCCAATCATTACACACACCTGGACTTCATCATCACCTTGATCACCTTCCCTTCATTTAGTCCTCAGTAGCCTCAGTCATCAGGCAGTATTGGTTTGTTTTCAGGTTCGGTACACAGTACACGATTAAACTCTCCTTCTGCACCTGCTTCCTGACTCCCTGCGTATATGTGACAGTTTTGTATCTGCAAAGTAGCTCAAATGCCGTCTGTTCCACTTTAATGCATCCACACTTCCATGGCCTGTCATCTGCTTCAATGCAGGAAAGGAAAATAAATACCCTATGTCTAGTTCAATCAGGACGGCTGGTCTATTCAATCGGGACGGCTGGTCTGTGATGGCTACCTGCCATCACATCATCTGGCTCTGAGGATTTTCACAAAGTATTTACACCACTTTACTTTTTCACATTTTGTTGTGTTACAGCCTGCATTTAAAATGGACTAAAAGTAGATTTTGTGTCATTGATCTACACACAATAGCCCCATAAGGTCAAAGTGGAATTATGTTTTTTGAAATGTTTACACATGAAAAAAAAACTGAAATGTCTTGAGTCAATAAGTATTCAACCCCTTTGTTATGGCAAGGCTTAAAACCTCTTAAAGTATCGGACCCTTTTTTTTTCAATTTTCTCCTAAAATGACATACCCAAATCTAACTGCCTGTAGCTCAGGCCCTGAAGCAAGGATTTGCATTTTCTTGGTACCATTTGAAAGGAAACACTTTGAAGTTTGTGGAAATGTGAAATGAATGTAGGAGAATATAACACATTAGATCTGGTAAAAGATCATACAAAGAAAAAAATATGTGTTTTTTCATCTTTGAAATGCAAGAGAACGGCCACAATGTGTTATTCCACTTTAGGCACAATTTAGATTTTGGCCACTAGATGGCAGCAGTGTATGTGCAAAGTTTTATACTGATCCAATGAACCATTGTATTTCTGTTCAAAATGTTGTATCAAGTCTGCCCAAATGTGCAAAATTGGTTTATGAATACATTTTCAAGTTTATAACTGTGCATTCGCCTCAAACAATAGCATGGTATTATTTCACTGTAATAGCTACTGTAAATTGAACAGTGCAGTTATATTAACAAGAATTGAAGCTTTCTGCCAATATCAGATATGTCTATGTCCTTGAAAATGTTCTTGTTACTTACAACCTCATGCTAATCACATGTTTGTTTTTTTATTACTACCCCATCTCTGTACCCCACACATCAAATGATCTGTAACAATTACCTCAGTCGAGCAGTGAATTTCAAAGACAGATTCAACCACAAAGACCAGGGATGTTTTCCAAAGCATCGCAAAGAAGGGCACCTATTGGTAGATGGGGTGAAAAAGAACAGACATTGAATATTAAGTTATTTATTACACTTAGGATTGTGTATCAATACATCCAGTCACTACAAAGATACAGGCGTCCTTTCTAACTCAGTTGCCGGAGAGGAAGGAAACTGCTCAGGGATTTGACCATGTGGCAAATCAAAACCAGTTACAGTGTTAAATGGCTGTGATAGGAGAACACTGAGGATGGATCAACAACATTGTAGTTACCCTATAATACTAACCTAAATTACAGAATGAAAAGAAGGAAGCCTGTACAGAATAACAATATTCCAAAATATACATCCTGTTTGCAACAAGACACTAAAGTAATAATGCAAAAAATGTGGCAAAGCAATTCACTTTTTGTACTGAATAAAAAAATGTCTAGGGCAAATCCAATACAACACATTACTGAGTGCCACTCTCCATATTTTAAAGCATAGAGGTGGCTGCATCATGTTATGGGTATGCTTGTAATCGTTAAGGACTGGGGAGTTTTTGAGGATAAAGAAGAAATGGAATGGAGCAAGGCACAGGCAAAAGCCTTGAGGAAAACCTGATTCAGTCTGCTTTCAACCTGACACTGGCAGATGAATTCACCTTTTAGCAGGACAATAACCTAAAACACAAGGCCAAATCTACATTGGAGTTACTTACCAAGATGACAGTGAAAGGTCCATGACTGGCGTAGTTACAGTTTTGACTTAAATCTACTTGGAAATCTATGGCAAGACTTTTGACTCGCTGTCTAGCAATGATTAACAACCAACTTGACAGAGCTTAAAGAATTGTTTTAAGAATAATGGGCAAATGTTGTACAATCCAGGTTTGCAAAGCTCTTAGAGACTCACAGCTGTAATCGCTGAATCGCCAAATGTGATTCTAACATGTTTTGACCCAGGGAGTTGAATACTTATCTAATCAATATCTATTAGTGTTTTAATAACAAAAAAATTGTCAAACGTTTATTACACTTTGACATTACATCGTATTTTGTGTAGATCATAAATCATAAAATGTCAATTAAATCCTTTTGGCAATTAAATTTAAAAAAAATAACACTCCAAAATGTGAAGGGCTGTGAATACTTTGTGAAGGCTGTATTACAGGGAGTTTATAGACAAGGAAATGCCTCATTCTGACAGTTAATCATTAACACTCTAGGAGGTCACAACGTACTGGTTTCCCAAACCAGACACCACACCACAAGGAACCTTTATGAACGGTAAAGAGATCGTTTCCTGTATAGCATTTCCCATTAGCCTTCACACAGTTAGACTAGTCCCAGATCTGTTGGTGCTCTTGCCATTTCCATTGCTGTAAAGCCAAATATGACAATGAGTGGAGGAGTTGGCATGAAAGCACAAAAAGACTGGCACTCAGGAGTGTTCTGGAGCGTACTCAGGAGTGTTCTGGAGTGTAGTCAGGAGTGTTCTGGAGCGTACTCAGGAGTGTTCTGGAGTGTAGTCAGGAGTGTTCTGGAGTGTAGTCAGGAGTGTTCTGGAGTGTAGTCAGGAGTGTTCTGAAGTGTAGTCAGGAGTGTTCTGAAGTGTAGTCAGGAGTGTTCTGAAGTGTAGTCAGGAGTGTTCTGAAGTGTACTCAGGAGTGTTCTGGAGTGTACTTGTGAGTGTTCTGGAGTGTAGTCAGGAGTGTTCTGAAGTGTAGTCAGGAGTGTTCTGAAGTGTACTCAGGAGTGTTCTGAAGTGTAGTCAGGAGTGTTCTGCAGTGTACTCAGGAGAGTTCTGGAGTGTAGTCAGGAGTGTTCTGAAGTGTAGTCAGGAGTGTTCTGCAGTGTACTCAGGAGAGTTCTGGAGTGTAGTCAGGAGTGTTCTGGAGCGTACTCAGGAGTGTTCTGGAGTGTAGTCAGGAGTGTTCTGGAGTGTACTTGTGAGTGTTCTGGAGTGTACTCAGGAGTGTTCTGGAGTGTACTTGTGAGTGTTCTGGAGTGTAGTCAGGAGTGTTCTGAAGTGTAGTCAGGAGTGTTCTGAAGTGTAGTCAGGAGTGTTCTGAAGTGTAGTCAGGAGTGTTCTGCAGTGTACTCAGGAGAGTTCTGGAGTGTAGTCAGGAGTGTTCTGGAGCGTACTCAGGAGTGTTCTGGAGTGTAGTCAGGAGTGTTCTGGAGTGTACTTGTGAGTGTTCTGAAGTGTACTCAGGAGTGTTCTGGAGTGTACTTGTGAGTGTTCTGGAGTGTACTCAGGAGTGTTCTGGAGTGTACTTGTGAGTGTTCTGGAGTGTAGTCAGGAGTGTTCTGAAGTGTAGTCAGGAGTGTTCTGAAGTGTAGTCAGGAGTGTTCTGAAGTGTAGTCAGGAGTGTTCTGCAGTGTACTCAGGAGAGTTCTGGAGTGTAGTCAGGAGTGTTCTGGAGCGTACTCAGGAGTGTTCTGGAGCGTACTCAGGAGTGTTCTGAAGTGTAGTCAGGAGTGTTCTGGAGCGTACTCAGGAGTGTTCTGGAGTGTAGTCAGGAGTGTTCTGGAGTGTACTTGTGAGTGTTCTGAAGTGTACTCAGGAGTGTTCTGGAGTATACTTGTGAGTGTTCTGGAGTGTACTCAGGAGTGTTCTGGAGTGTACTTGTGAGTGTTCTGGAGTGTAGTCAGGAGTGTTCTGGAGTGTAGTCAGGAGTGTTCTGAAGTGTAGTCAGGAGTGTTCTGAAGTGTGGTCAGGAGTGTTCTGCAGTGTACTCAGGAGTGTTCTGAAGTGTAGTCAGGAGTGTTCTGCAGTGTACTCAGGAGAGTTCTGGAGTGTAGTCAGGAGTGTTCTGGAGCGTACTCAGGAGTGTTCTGAAGTGTAGTCAGGAGTGTTCTGAAGTGTAGTCAGGAGTGTTCTGCAGTGTACTCAGGAGAGTTCTGGAGTGTAGTCAGGAGTGTTCTGAAGTGTACTCAGGAGTGTTCTGGAGTGTAGTCAGGAGTGTTCTGGAGTGTACTTGTGAGTGTTCTGAAGTGTACTCAGGAGTGTTCTGGAGTGTACTTGTGAGTGTTCTGGAGTGTAGTCAGGAGTGTTCTGGAGTGTACTTGTGAGTGTTCTGGAGTGTAGTCAGGAGTGTTCGGGAGTGTACTCAGGAGTGTTCTGGAGTGTACTTGTGAGTGTTCTGGAGTGTACTTGTGAGTGTTCTGGAGCGTAGTCAGGAGTGTTCTGGAGTGTACTCAGGAGTGTTCTGAAGTGTAGTCAGGAGTGTTCTGAAGTGTAGTCAGGAGTGTTCTGCAGTGTACTCAGGAGTGTTCTGAAGTGTACTCGGTCGGTCGGTCGGTCGGTCGGTCGGTCGGTCGGGTTAGTTAAACAGGTATTAAGAAAGAGAGTTATGGCATAAAATGTAAATTATATAATTATTTCTGTGGTTTGCCTCTTAGCATTAGAAACCCGACATAATTTCAGTCTACTCATTGTTCCTCAGAGTTGATTTGAGCTACTTAGATCTGCCCGATGCTCCAGAACGGATGTCAACTCAACATGGCTGCAAGCCATTTCTACATTGTTCAGTCCAGCTGTATTGTGAAGAAGTGGAACATTTTTAAGGGTAGTGGCCAGTGACAAGTCTTTGTTCGGTGAGAATGAGGAAGTGGCTGTAGATTAGTTATGACTAGATGGTATACAGCTTGTGTCAGAATTGTATTTTTGTAGCAGGTTAGGAAAATGAACATTTCAGGTTCGAAAAATTAGGTTAAACTTAAGAAATGTAAAAACTTTTGACAGACGTATCCCTAGATCAAGGTGACAATAGAGCAGCTCTTAACCACAACCACCTCTGGTGACCTTTCACCTCTAATCTCTGGTATCCCCCCTGGTCAGTTGAACACTCCGTCTCTGTCATCCATGTATGTGATGTTTGGAGCCTGTTCTTACTAGAAATGTCTAGGGCTTGGCTGTTCTTACTAGAAATGTCTAGGGCTTGGCTGTTCTTACTAGAAATGTCTAGGGCTTGGCTGTTCTTACTAGAAATGTCTAGGGCTTGGCTGTTCTTACTAGAAATGTCTAGGGCTTGGCTGTTCTTACTAGAAATGTCTAGGGCTTGGCTGTTCTTACTAGAAATGTCTAGGGCTTGGCTGTTCTTACTAGAAATGTCTAGGGCTTGGCTTTTCTTACTAGAAATGTCTAGGGCTTGGCTTTTCTTACTAGAAATGTCTAGGGCTTGGCTTTTCTTACTAGAAATGTCTAGGGCTTGGCTGTTCTTACTAGAAATGTCTAGGGCTTGGCTGTTCTTACTAGAAATGTCTAGGGCTTGGCTTTTCTTACTAGAAATGGCTAGGGCTTGGCTTTTCTTACTAGAAATGTCTAGGGCTTGGCTGTTCTTACTAGAAATGTCTAGGGCTTGGCTTTTCTTACTAGAAATGTCTAGGGCTTGGCTGTTCTTACTAGAAATGTCTAGGGCTTGGCTTTTCTTACTAGAAATGTCTAGGGCTTGGCTGTTCTTACTAGAAATGTCTAGGGCTTGGCTTTTTTAGCCAATATAGACATACAGTAAACATAGCAGACAGAGACATTCAGCATGTTGCCCTTGTTCCTGGCAATGCATCAACTAAATGGCCGAAATAGTGATGCCTTTACTCTTCACTAGATGTTCTGTTCACTAGCTGACCACGTGGAGGTTGTGTCCCAAATCGGACCCTATTTCCTATGGACAAAAGGTCAAAAGTAGTGCACTATACAGGTAATAGGGTGCCATCTGAGACACAACCCAGCCTTGTCTGAGGGGGCCTGAGAGGGCGGCCAAGGGAATGTCCAGCTGGTTGTACTGGCCTGAATCCCATCTATGTAAGCCAGGTCAGGGCCTCGGGGGGCGTGGAGGGCCTGCGTGTGGCAGAAGAGAGAGAGAGAGAGAGAGAGAGAGAGAGAGAGAGAGAGAGAGAGAGAGAGAGAGAGGCGTGGAGGGCCTGCGTGTGGCAGAAGAGAGAGAGAGAGAGTGTGTGTGTGTGTGTGTGTGTGTGTGTGTGTGTGTGTGTGTGTGTGTGTGTGTGTGTGTGTGTGTGTGTGTGTGTGTGTGTGTGTGTGTGTGTGTGTGTGTGTGTGTGTGTGTGTGTGTGTGTGTGTGTGTGTGTGCATGTGCGTGCGTGCGTGTGTGTGTCTGTACACCTGTCACTAGAATCCCATCCAGTAGGAAAGTAGAATCCAATCCAATAGGACAGTAGAATCTCATCCAGCACCCCCCCAGTAGGACAGTAGAATCCCATCCAACGACCCTCCAGTAAGACAGTAGAATCCCATCCAGTAGGACAGTAGAATCCCATCCAGTAGGACAGTAGATTCCAATCCAACAACCCTCCAGTAAGACAGTAGAATCCCATCCAGTAGGACAGTAGAATCCCACCCAACACCCCTCCAGTAGGACAGTAGAATCCCATCCAGTAGGACAGTAGAATCCCATCCAACAACCCTCCAGTAAGACAGTAGAATCCCATCCAGTAGGACAGTAGAATCCCCTCCAGTAGGACAGTAGAATCCCATCCAGTAGGACAGTAGAATCCCATCCAGTAGGACGGTAGAATCCCATCCAACACCCCTCCAGTAGGACAATGGAATCCCCTCCAGTAAGACAGTAGAATCCCATCCACCACCCCTCCAGTAGGACAGTAGAATCCCATCCAACACCCCTCCAGTAGGACAGTAGAATCCCATCCAGTGGGACAGTAGAATCCCCTCCAGTGGGACAGTAGAATCCCATCCAGTAGGACAGTAGAATCCCCGCCAGTAGGACAGTAGAATCCCTTCCAGTAGGACAGTAGAACCCCCTCCAGTAGGACAGTAGAATCCCATCCAGTAAGACAGTAGAATCCCTTCCAGCAGGAAAGTAGAATCCCCTCCAGTAGGACAGTAGAATCCCCTCCAGTAGGACAGTAGAATCCCCTCCAGTAGGACAGTAGAATCCCATCCAACACCGCTCCAGTAGGACAGTAGAATCCCATCTAACACCCCTCCAGTAGGACAGTAGAATCCCATCCACCACCCCTCCAGTAGGACAGTAGAATCCCATCCAGTAGGACGGTAGAATCCCATCCACCACCCCTCCAGTAGGACAGTAGAATCCCATCCACCACCCCTCCAGTAGGACAGTAGAATCCCATCCACCACCCCTCCAGTAGGACAGTAGAATCCCATCCACCACCCCTCCAGTAGGACAGTAGAATCCCATCCACCACCCCTCCAGTAGGACAGTAGAATCCCATCCACCACCCCTACAGTAAGACAGTAGAATCCCATCCAGTAGGACAGTAGAATCCCATCCAACACCCCTCCAGTAGGACAGTAGAATCCCATCCAGTGGGACAGTAGAATCCCCTCCAGTAGGACAGTAGAATCCCATCTAACACCCCTCCAGTAGGACAGTAGAATCCCATCCAACACCCCTCCAGTAGGACAGTAGAATCCCATCCAGGGGGACAGTAGAATCCCCTCCAGTAGGACAGTAGAATCCCATCCAACACCCCTCCAGTAGGACAGTAGAATACCATCCAGTAGGACAGTAGAATCCCATCCAGTAGGACAGTAGAATCCCATCCAGTAGGACAGTAGAATCCCATCCAACACCCCTCCAGTAGGACAGTAGAATCCCACCCAGTAGGACAGTAGAATCTCATCCAGTAGGACAGTAGAATCCCATCCAGTAGGACAGTAGAATCCCATCCAGTAGGACAGTAGAATCCCATCCAACACCCCTCCAGTAGGACAATAGAATCCCATCCAGTAGGACAGTAGAATCCCATCCAGTAGGACAGTAGAATCCCATCCAGTAGGACAGTAGAATCCCATCCAGTAGGACAGTAGAATCCCATCCAACACCCCTCCAATAAGACAGTAGAACCCCATCTAACACCCATCCAGTAGGACAGTAGAATCCCCTCCAGTAGGACAGTAGAATCCCATCCAACACCCCTCCAATAAGACAGTAGAACCCCATCTAACACCCATCCAGTAGGACAGTAGAATCCCATCCAGTAGGACAGTAGAATCCCATCCAACACCCCTCCAATAAGAGAGTAGAACCCCATCTAACAACCCTTCCAATAGGACAGTAGAATCCCATCCAACACCCCTCCAGTAGGACAGTAGAATCCCATCCAACACCCCTCCAGTAGGACAGTAGAATCCCATCCACCACCCCTCCAATAGGACAGTAGAATCCCTTCCAGTAGAACAGTAGAATCCCATCCAACACCCCTCCAGTAGGACAGTATATTCCCCTCCAGTAGGACAGTAGAATCCCATCCAACACCCCCCCAGTAGAACAGTAGAATCCCATCCAGTAGGACAGTAGAATCCCCTCCAGTAGGACAGTAGAATCCCATCCAGTAGGACAGTAGAATCCCCTCCAGTAGGACAGTAGAATCCCATCCAGTAGGACAGTAGAATCCCATCCAGTAGGACGGTAGAATCCCATCCAGTAGGACAGTAGAATCCCATCCAACACCCCTCCAGTAGGACGGTAGAATCCCATCCAGCACCCCCCCCAGTAAGACAGTAGAATCCCATCCAACAACCCTCCAGTAAGACAGTAGAATCCCATCCAGTAGGACAGTAGAATCCCATCCACCACCCCTCCAGTAGGACAGTAGATTCCAATCCAACAACCCTCCACTAAGACACTAGAATCCCATCCAACAACACTCCAGTAAGACAGTAGAATCCCATCCAACAACCCTCCAGTAAGACAGTAGAATCCCATCCAGTAGGACAGTAGAATCCCATCCAACAACCCTCCAGTAAGACAGTAGAATCCCATCCAGTCGGACAGTAGAATCCCCTCCAGTAGGACAGTAGAATCCCATCCAGTAGGACAGTAGAATCCCATCCAGTAGGACGGTAGAATCCCATCCAACACCCCTCCAGTAGGACAATAGAATCCCCTCCAGTAAGACAGTAGAATCCCATCCACCACCCCTCCAGTAGGACAGTAGAATCCCATCCAGTGGGACAGTAGAATCCCCTCCAGTGGGACAGTAGAATCCCATCCAGTAGGACAGTAGAATCCCCGCCAGTAGGACAGTAGAATCCCTTCCAGTAGGACAGTAGAACCCCCTCCAGTAGGACAGTAGAATCCCATCCAGTAAGACAGTAGAATCCCTTCCAGCAGGAAAGTAGAATCCCCTCCAGTAGGACAGTAGAATCCCCTCCAGTAGGACAGTAGAATCCCCTCCAGTAGGACAGTAGAATCCCATCCAACACCGCTCCAGTAGGACAGTAGAATCCCATCTAACACCCCTCCAGTAGGACAGTAGAATCCCATCCACCACCCCTCCAGTAGGACAGTAGAATCCCATCCAGTAGGACGGTAGAATCCCATCCACCACCCCTCCAGTAGGACAGTAGAATCCCATCCACCACCCCTCCAGTAGGACAGTAGAATCCCATCCACCACCCCTCCAGTAGGACAGTAGAATCCCATCCACCACCCCTCCAGTAGGACAGTAGAATCCCATCCACCACCCCTCCAGTAGGACAGTAGAATCCCATCCACCACCCCTACAGTAAGACAGTAGAATCCCATCCAGTAGGACAGTAGAATCCCATCCAACACCCCTCCAGTAGGACAGTAGAATCCCATCCAGTGGGACAGTAGAATCCCCTCCAGTAGGACAGTAGAATCCCATCTAACACCCCTCCAGTAGGACAGTAGAATCCCATCCAACACCCCTCCAGTAGGACAGTAGAATCCCATCCAGGGGGACAGTAGAATCCCCTCCAGTAGGACAGTAGAATCCCATCCAACACCCCTCCAGTAGGACAGTAGAATACCATCCAGTAGGACAGTAGAATCCCATCCAGTAGGACAGTAGAATCCCATCCAGTAGGACAGTAGAATCCCATCCAACACCCCTCCAGTAGGACAGTAGAATCCCACCCAGTAGGACAGTAGAATCCCATCCAGTAGGACAGTAGAATCCCATCCAGTAGGACAGTAGAATCCCATCCAGTAGGACAGTAGAATCCCATCCAACACCCCTCCAGTAGGACAATAGAATCCCATCCAGTAGGACAGTAGAATCCCATCCAGTAGGACAGTAGAATCACATCCAGTAGGACAGTAGAATCCCATCCAGTAGGACAGTAGAATCCCATCCAACACCCCTCCAATAAGACAGTAGAACCCCATCTAACACCCATCCAGTAGGACAGTAGAATCCCATCCAACACCCCTCCAATAAGACAGTAGAACCCCATCTAACACCCATCCAGTAGGACAGTAGAATCCCCTCCAGTAGGACAGTAGAATCCCATCCAACACCCCTCCAATAAGACAGTAGAACCCCATCTAACACCCATCCAGTAGGACAGTAGAATCCCATCCAGTAGGACAGTAGAATCCCATCCAACACCCCTCCAATAAGAGAGTAGAACCCCATCTAACAACCCTTCCAGTAGGACAGTAGAATCCCATCCAACACCCCTCCAGTAGGACAGTAGAATCCCATCCAACACCCCTCCAGTAGGACAGTAGAATCCCATCCACCACCCCTCCAATAGGACAGTAGAATCCCTTCCAGTAGAACAGTAGAATCCCATCCAACACCCCTCCAGTAGGACAGTATAATCCCCTCCAGTAGGACAGTAGAATCCCATCCAACACCCCCCCAGTAGAACAGTAGAATCCCATCCAGTAGGACAGTAGAATCCCCTCCAGTAGGACAGTAGAATCCCATCCAGTAGGACAGTAGAATCCCCTCCAGTAGGACAGTAGAATCCCCTCCAGTAGGACAGTAGAATCCCATCCAGTAGGACAGTAGAATCCCATCCAGTAGGACGGTAGAATCCCATCCAGTAGGACAGTAGAATCCCATCCAACACCCCTCCAGTAGGACGGTAGAATCCCATCCAGCACCCCCCCCCCAGTAAGACAGTAGAATCCCATCCAACAACCCTCCAGTAAGACAGTAGAATCCCATCCAGTAGGACAGTAGAATCCCATCCACCACCCCTCCAGTAGGACAGTAGATTCCAATCCAACAACCCTCCACTAAGACACTAGAATCCCATCCAACAACACTCCAGTAAGACAGTAGAATCCCATCCAACAACCCTCCAGTAAGACAGTAGAATCCCATCCAGTAGGACAGTAGAATCCCATCCAACACCCCATCAGTAGGACAGTAGAATCCCATCCAGTAGGACGGTAGAATCCCATCCAGTAGGACAGTAGAATCCCATCCAACACCCCTCCAGTAGGACAGTAGAATCCCATCCAGTAGGACAGTAGAATCCCATCCAGTAGGACAGTAGAATCCCTTCCAGTAGGACAGTAGAATCCCCTCCAGTAAGACAGTAGAATCCCATCCACCACCCCTCCAGTAGGACAGTAGAATCCCCTCCAGTAGGACAGTAGAATCCCATCCAACACCCCTCCAATAGGACAGTAGAATCCCATCCACCACCCCTCCAATAGGACAGTAGAATCCCATCCACCACCCCTCCAGTAGGACAGTAGAATCCCATCCACCACCCCTCCAATAGGACAGTAGAATCCCATCCACCACCCCTCCAATAGGACAGTAGAATCCCATCCACCACCCCTCCAATAGGACAGTAGAATCCCATCCACCACCCCTCCAGTAGGACAGTAGAATCCCATCCACCACCCCTCCAGTAGGACAGTAGAATCCCATCCACCACCCCTCCAGTAGGACAGTAGAATCCCATCCACCACCCCTCCAGTAGGACAGTAGAATCCCATCCACCACCCCTCCAGTAGGACAGTAGAATCCCATCCACCACCCCTCCAGTAGGACAGTAGAATCCCATCCACCATGCCTCCAGTAGGACAGTAGAATCCCATCCAACACCCCTCCAGTAGGACAGTAGAATCCCATCCAGCCCCCCTCCAGTAGGACAGTAGAATCCCTTCCAGTAGGACAGTAGAATCCCATCCAACACCCCTACAGTAAGACAGTAGAATCCCATCCACCACCCCTCCAATAGGACAGTAGAATCCCTTCCAGTAGAACAGTAGAATCCCATCCAGTACACCTCACAACCTCACAGCTATTCAACAAGCCTCTTCTGGACATTATAGTTCAGCAGGCCTCATCCTCATTACTGTTTAGCAGTCCTGTCACGACTTCCACCGAAGTCGGTTCCTCTCCTTGTTCGGGCGGCGGTCGACGTCACCGGTCTTCTAGCCATCGCCGCTCCACCTTTCGTTTTCCATTTGTTTTGTCTTGTTTTCCCGCACACCTGGTTCACATTCCCTCATCAGACTAAATGTATATTACCCTCTGTTTCCCCCATGTCTGTATGTTGAATTGTTCTTTGTGTAGTGGTGTATATCGATGACATTCTGATATACTCCGCTACACGCGCCGAGCATGTGTCCCTGGTGCGCAGGGTGCTTGGTCGACTGTTGGAGCATGACCTATACGTCAAGGCTGAGAAATGCCTGTTCTTCCAGCAGTCCGTCTCCTTTTAGGATATCCTATTTCCACCTCAGGGGTGGAGATGGAGAGTGACCGCATTTCAGCCGTGCGTAATTGGCTGACTCCCACCACGGTAAAGGAGGTGCAGCGTTTTTTAGGGTTGCCAATTACTACCGGAGGTTTATCCGGGGTTTTGGTCAGCTAGCGGCTCCCATTACCTCACTGCTGAGGGGGGCCCCGGTGCGTTTGCAGTGGTCGGCTGAGGCGGACAGGGCTTTTGGTCGCCTACGGGCTCTGTCTACCTCGGCTCCCGTGCTGGCGCATCCGGATCCCTCTTCGGTGTTCACGGTGGAGGTGGACACGTCCGAGGCTGGGATAGGAGCAATGCTCTCTCAGCACTCGGGTACGGCACCGAAGCTCCGCCCCTGTGCCTTCTTCTCGAAGAAGCTCAGCCTGGCGGAGCAAAACTATGATGTGGGGGAACGGGAGCGGTTGGCTGTGGTCAAGGCGTTGAAGGCGTGGAGGCATTGGCCTGAGGGGGCTCAACACCCTTTTCTCATCTGAACAGACCACCGCAACCTGGAGTACATCCGGGCAGCGAGGAGACTGAATCCTCATCAGGATGCCCTTTGGACATTGAGGGGGCCCCGGCGTACTCCGTTCGCTCCATACTGGATTCGAGGCGTTGGGCCTTCAGTACATCGTGGACTGTGTGGGGTACGGTCCGGAGGAGAGATACTGGGTCCCGGTGGAGAACGTTTTGGACCCTTCTATGCTGCAGGAGATCCACCGTCTTCGTCCGGATCGCCCTTCACCTCGCCCTCCGGGTCGTCCCCGAGGGCTGCGGCGGCGCGCTGCTGGAGCCGCGTATCAAGGGGGGGGGGTACTGTCACGACTTCCGCCGAAGTCGGTCCCTCTCCTTGTTCAGGTGGCGTTCGGCGGTCGACGTCACCGGTCTTCTAGCCATCACGGCTCCACCTTTCATTTTCCATTTGTTTTGTCTTGTTTTCCCGCACACCTGGTTCACATTCCCTCATCAGACTAAATGTATATTACCCTCTGTTTCCCCCATGTCTGTGTGTGGAATTGTTCTTTGTGTAGGGTGTTACGCTACAGGCTAGCTTGCACTAGGTTTGTTTCAAACCTAGTCTTGTTTGTTTTGGTTCATGTTACCGTGGTTGTGCTTTTTGCTGCCTCGCCTGTGCCTTTGGGCCAGGGTGTATATTAAAGTTCTCCTGTTATCACCCATCTCTGCTCTCCTGCGCCTGACTTCCCGACAACCAGTCACTCACAGCTTCATTATAGTTCAGCAGGCCTCAAAGCCTCATTATAGTTCAGCAGGCCTCATTCTCATTACAGTTCAGCAGGCCTCATTCTCATTACAGTTCAGCAGGCCTGATTCTCATTACAGTTCAGCAGGCCTCATTCTCATTATAGTTCAGCAGGCCTCACAGTCTCATTATAGTTCAGCAGGCCTCACAGCCTCATTATAGTTCAGCAGGCCTCACAGCCTCATTATAGTTCAGCAGGCCTCACAGCTTCATTATAGTTCAGCAGGCCTCAGCCTCATTATAGTTCAGCAGGCCTCACAGCCTCATTATAGTTCAGCAGGCCTCACAGCTTCATTATAGTTCAGCAGGCCTCACTGCTTCATTATAGTTCAGCAGGCCTCACAGCCTCATTATAGTTCAGCAGGCCTCACAGCCTCATTATAGTTCAGCAGGCCTCACTGCTTCATTATAGTTCAGCAGGCCTCACAGCTTCATTATAGTTCAGCAGGCCTCACAGCTTCATTATAGTTCAGCAGGCTTCACTGCTTCATTATAGTTCAGCAGGCCTCATTCTCATTATGGTTCAGCAGGCCTCACTGCTTCATTATAGTTCAGCAGGCCTCACAGCCTCATTATAGTTCAGCAGGCCTCAGCTTCATTATAGTTCAGCAGGCCTCACTGCTTCATTATAGTTCAGCAGGCCTCACTGCTTCATTATAGTTCAGCAGGCCTCATTCTCATTATGGTTCAGCAGGCCTAACTGCTTCATTGTAGTTCAGCAGGCCTCACAGCCTCATTATAGTTCAGCAGGCCTCACAGCTTCATTGTAGTTCAGCAGGCCTCAAAGCTTCATTATAGTTCAGCAGGCCTCACTGCTTCATTATAGTTCAGCAGGCCTCACAGCTTCATTATAGTTCAGCAGGCCTCACAGCTTCATTATAGTTCAGCAGGCTTCACTGCTTCATTATAGTTCAGCAGGCCTCATTCTCATTATGGTTCAGCAGGCCTCACTGCTTCATTATAGTTCAGCAGGCCTCACAGCCTCATTATAGTTCAGCAGGCCTCAGCTTCATTATAGTTCAGCAGGCCTCACTGCTTCATTATAGTTCAGCAGGCCTCACTGCTTCATTATAGTTCAGCAGGCCTCATTCTCATTATGGTTCAGCAGGCCTAACTGCTTCATTGTAGTTCAGCAGGCCTCACAGCCTCATTATAGTTCAGCAGGCCTCAAAGCTTCATTATAGTTCAGCAGGCCTCACAGCTTCATTATAGTTCAGCAGGCCTCACAGCTTCATTGTAGTTCAGCAGGCCTCACAGCTTCATTGTAGTTCAGCAGGCCTCGCAGCTTCATTGTAGTTCAGCAGGCCTCACAGCTTCATTGTAGTTCAGCAGGCCTCACAGCTTCATTATAGTTCAGCAGGCCTCATTCTCATTATGGTTCAGCAGGCCTCACTGCTTCATTATAGTTCAGCAGGCATCACAACCTCATTATAGTTCAGCAGGCCTCAGCTTCATTATAGTTCAGCAGGCCTCACTGCTTCATTATAGTTCAGCAGGCCTCACTGCTTCATTATAGTTCAGCAGGCCTCATTCTCATTATGGTTCAGCAGGCCTCACTGCTTCATTGTAGTTCAGCAGGCCTCACATTCTCATTATAGTTCAGCAGGCCTCACAGCTTCATTGTCGTTCAGCAGGCCTCAAAGCTTCATTATAGTTCAGCAGGCCTCACAGCTTCATTATAGTTCAGCAGGCCTCACAGCTTCATTGTAGTTCAGCAGGCCTCACAGCTTCATTGTAGTTCAGCAGGCCTCGCAGCTTCATTGTAGTTCAGCAGGCCTCACAGCTTCATTGTAGTTCAGCAGGCCTCACAGCTTCATTATAGTTCAGCAGGCCTCATTCTCATTATAGTTCAGCAGGCCTCACAGCCTCATTAAAGTTCAGCAGGCCTCACAGCTTCATTATAGTTCAGCAGTCTTCACAGCCTCATTATAGTTCAGCAGGCCTCGCAGTCTCGTTGTAGTTCAGCAGGCCTCACAGCATCATTATAGTTCAGCAGGCCTCACAGCATCATTATAGTTCAGCAGGCCTCACAGCCTCATTATAGTTCAGCAGGCCTCACAGCCTCATTATAGTTCAGCAGGCCTCACAGCCTCATTATTATAATTCAGCAGGCCTCACAGCCTCATTATAGTTCAGCAGGCCTCACAGTCTCATTATAGTTCAGCAGGCCTCACAGTCTCATTATAGTTCAGCAGGCCTCACAGTCTCATTATAGTTCAGCAGGCCTCACAGCCTCATTATAGTTCAGAAGGCCTCACAGCTTCATTATAGTTCAGCAGGCCTCACAGCCTCATTGTAGTTCAGCAGGCCTCACAGTCTCATTATAGTTCAGCAGGCCTCATTCTCACAGGCCCAAACATGAAGACGCTGTATGAGGATTATTAATCCTTTACTGTCTGTGGGGAGAGAAGTCCAATCTTTTCACTGTGTCCCCTAAATCAGGTAGGCACATTCCTTCATATGTGGGAGTGCCCTGCAATTAAATGTTTCTGGGACAAAGTTACAAAAGATTAATATTCAGTGCTTTGCATTTACTGTCACTTAACGAGGAAGTTTAGACTGACCGACAATGTCAAAGAATGAAGGAAGTCAAATGTGAAATAAATGGGAAAATACCTCACATCCCAAAGATCCACCCTTTACTCTGCACTTAAACACATGAAATGTGAGCAACTATTTGAAGTGTTTCCTGGTTGAACACATGCCCTTCTTGTAATATGGAACAGTTTCCTGTTGAATGTCTGTGTGTCTTACTTTGTATTGTAATAATGGAATCATTTCCTAGATCTTACAATCACACAAAAAATAGTTTGCAAAATCTTGGTCAAAATACTGTAGTCGTGGTCAGTTGAGTTCTACAAGGTTTCCTCTTATCTGAGTATTGTGACACTGTTTTCTTTATTTTCTGTGAGAAAAACATGAGGATGTACTTCCTGGTGTTTCTGGGTCCAATCCCAACAAACTAGAGATTTCCTTCTCTTTCCTGGTGTTTCTGGGTCCAATCCCAACACACTAGAGGTACATTCCTTCTCTTTCCTGGTGTTTCTGGGTCCAATCCCAAAACACTAGAGGTACATTCCTTCTCTTTCCTGGTGTTTCTGGGTCCAATCCCAACACACTAGAGGTACATTCCTTCTCTTTCCTGGTGTTTCTGGGTCCAATCCCAACAAACTAGAGGTTTCCTTCTCTTTCCTGGTGTTTCTGGGTCCAATCCCAACACACTAGAGGTACGTTCCTTCTCTTTCCTGGTCTTTCTGGGTCCAATCCCAACACACTAGAGGTACATTCCTTCTCTTTCCTGGTGTTTCTGGGTCCAATCCCAACACACTAGAGGTACATTCCTTCTCTTTCCTGGTCTTTCTGGGTCCAATCCCAACACACTAGAGGTACATTCCTTCTCTTTCCTGGTGTTTCTGGGTCCAATCCCAACTCACTAGAGGTACATTCCTTCTCTTTCCTGGTGTTTCTGGGTCCAATCCCAAAACACTAGAGGTACATTCCTTCTCTTTCCTGGTGTTTCTGGGTCCAATCCCAACACACTAGAGGTTTCCTTCTCTTTCCTGGTGTTTCTGGGTCCAATCCCAACACACTAGAGGTTTCCTTCTCTTTCCTGGTGTTTCTGGGTCCAATCCCAACACACTAGAGGTACATTCCTTCTCTTTCCTGGTGTTTCTGGGTCCAATCCCAACACACTAGAGGTACATTCCTTCTCTTTCCTGGTGCTTTCTGGGTCCCAATCCCAACCGAA